>NC_135483.1:41955484-42255484 GCF_052094955.1 Ictidomys tridecemlineatus
AGGAAAACCAGGGAGTGTAGGGTCACCTAAGCCAACAGAAGAGAGTGTCTCAAACCTGGTCAACTGTAGCAAATCAGAACAGCAGAGCTGAAAGCAGAAAGAGGAAAAAGAACTTCATTTTGTGGCAATCAGTGCTGACCCCAAGGAGAGAAATTTTAGTGGGGTTATGACAATTTAGTTGGAAAGGGTGCCAATAGGGGATATATACTATGCTTCCATAATATTGATATAAAGGGAACAGAGAAGATGGTGCCAAATGCATCATCAAATTGTTTTAGCCCATTATAAAATAGTGTTAGTTATTTCACAAATAAAGGTAGCTGTTATGGACTGGATTGTATCCCCTATCCCAAGTTCATACATTGAAATCACAGCCCCCCAGTGAGACTGGAGATAGGACATATATGGAGATAGGATTTTTAAGGAAATAATTCAGGTTAAATGAGGTCATAGTGTAGGGGCCTAATTCAGTAGAACTGGTATCCTTATAAGAAGAGGAAGAAATACCAAATATCTATCTATCTACCTCTCTCTCCCCTCTCTCTCCCCCCCCTCCATGTGCACACAGAGAAAAGGCTATATGAGGACACAGAGAGAAGGTAAGAAGTTATAAGTCAGAAATACAGGTTTCAACAGAAACCAACCCTCTTGATCTTGGATTTCCAGCCTCCAGAGTCGCTCCCTATCTCAACATGGTCATTGCCACCCAAGCCAACTAATACAGTAGCTTATATAGTATACTTACAAAATTATTTAAAATTAAAGTATTTTAATGGTTTCATATTGCCAAAATTTTTCTCACTTTCCTGTTAATATTTTTACCTTTATTTTGTTTATTTTTATGTGATGCTGAGGATCAAACCCAGGTCCTCCATCATGCTAGGCAAGTGCTCTACTGTTGAGCCACAACCCCAGCCTCCTGTTAATATTTTTTTGATGTGAATTTTTTATTGTGATTGAGTAAACTTTAACTCTGATTTTGACAGATACTTTGAAAAATATTAAAAGTATTGAAAGCTATAAGGAAATATTGATCTGACTTTTGCAAATAAATATTAGTATTTTGTCTTGATGATAGGGATATACTTTCAATTAAAAAAATGGTTAGTATATGTGTTTTTTAATTTTTTTTCCATATTTTTATTGGTGCATTATATTTGTACATAATGATGAGATTTGTAGTTATGTTTTTGTACATGCACACAAGATAACAATATACTTTGGGCAATATCACTCCCTAGCACTTCCCTGTTCCCTCCCCACCTTTCACCATTCCTACTTGTTCCCTTTCTTCTACTGATCTCCCCTTGACTTTTCTATTAATCATTTCAGTAATTTTCTTTTCACTTTCAACGATCTCAGCTTCTATATTTCCCTCCGCTGAATACTGTTGTAGCAATATTCAACCACTTGTTCAGGTTCATTAGCTCTACCTTCACAAAATATTTCCAGTCTAGCCACTTCTGTTCTCTTTCCCTTCTTTAGTTTTAACCATCATTTTTTTCCGATGAAGAGTCATCTTAACTAATTTCCTATGTTTTACTCTATCTCTTCTGCAGTCAATTTCCTATAGTCACTTGAGTAATCCAAATAAAATATAAATCAAGTTTTACCTTACTTCTGCTTGCAACCTTCAAACCTTTCCTTCTCACATAATAAAATCAAAACTTCTTTACTATGGTTACAAGGCCACCATAATATGGCCTTTGCCTACTTCTCTAAATCACTTAACTATTTGTTTGTTACCAAACAACTTGAGAACTCAGTGCCTTACAACAACATTCATTATCATTATGTGTCTGGAACTTAGCTAGAAGTGACTGATCCAGACTGGGCTCAACAAGGATTGGTTCACTGGACGGCTCTGTTCCTACAGGGACCAGAAGGTTCTAGAGTAAGCAAGTCTTCTCATAGCAGTGACAGATATGTGAAAGAATGAGAATAAACAGGTAAGGCTTCTTTAGAGTCAGACACGGAACAGGCATGTTGTCACTCTACCTTGTTCCGTTGCTCAAAGAGAATCACATGAATAAATGTAAAGTCAAGACTAGGAAAATATACTATTCTCCTTTAGGGAAAGGAGCTGTGGTATCATATGGCAAAGAATGTGCGCACAGGAAAGTTTAATGATGATAACCAGCATTATAGTACATCGCATATTTTAATCCAATTTCCTAATTTCTTCCTTTTGCTTCCTCGGCTGTAAGGCACAATTGCCAATCAAGCTAGCATTTCAAAGCCTCTGGACTTATGATTCCTTGTACTTAGCTTATTACATGACTTTTTGTGTGAGTGTGTATGTGTATGTTGCTCAGGTCTCTGCTAAAATATTGTATCCCTAAAGTCTCCCATGACCAGGGGACAGAAAACCGTGGTCTATGGAGCAATTCTTGCTCACTGCCTACTTTTATAAATAAAATTTTATTAGAATACAATCATGTCTGCTCATTCACTTATCACCTGTGACAGCTTTTACATTATTATGGCAGAGATAAAAAGTTCCAAAATGTTTAAAATATTTACTATCATTTCCCTTCCAGAAATAGTGTGAAGACCCACTGCTCTATTTCATTGTTATGCTTTATTTTCTTCTGAATGCTTGTTGCTTTTTGACACTACATGATAATTATTTATCTCTTTGTGATTGAGTTTTGTCACCAGGGAGGGATTATGTCATGCTTACTACTGCATTGCTAGTCCCAGGAATGTGCAGGAGAGTCAGAATTATGTCCTCATCTCCTTTAAGTCTTTGCGTAAATGTCACTTTCCCAGTGAGACCTTCCCTGAAAACCTTGAAATGCCCGTAGGCCTCTTTCTCTGTCCTACATTTTAAAAAACTGTATAGAACTTACTGCCTTCTTCCACACAACCTAAGTTTCTTAACAATTTTATTGTTTATTGGCTGTCTCCCTTTGCAAGAATGTAAATGTCACAGAAGCAGAGATCTTTGAAATGTTTACTTGGTACAGTGCCTGCCTGCCATGTAAGACATGCTCAATAAATATTTGTTGAATGATTGAGCAAACAAAAATCACTTCTTAAGAATCCAATTTTTAAAAAACAAAACTTTTAAATTTAGAAAATAAACTAAATGATAGGAGATAATCAGTGTTTAGGGGATCCTTGAGAAAAGTCTCTAAATGACACTCAAGTCCTACCGTGTTCTTACCTAATGAGGTTTCTTTGTCACAGAACAGATGAGCCTAACAGCATACAGGCCAGACATGTCAAGGTTGCTATGACCTTTATTGAATGGCATGCTGCCCATCAGTCTCAAGGGAGAATTGAAACATCAACAAATATCCTGCTTAATTTAAAGCCCTCTATTTAGATATCCTGCCTACTAGCTCACTTCAATACGCATAATTCAATAGAGAGGGAGAAAGTTTCTTCTGTATTCTAAGTAAGGGAGAAGAAAACTAGTTGGATTTCACCTTGGATCCCAAATATGTGCCTCCAGGGAAATCAGAATAGTCTCCTTCCCTCTAGAATACTAGTTGGGTCCTGAGTGTAGCTTGTCTGTCTCCTGTTGTCTCACTCCTGATTCTCAGAGTAATCAGTGTCAACCATAGGTGAAGACCATTCATAATATCAATATGATTTCCTTTAGGAAACTGGAAACCCTGCAGGAAATACCATGTGTTCCCAGGTGAGTTGGAGTGAAAAGTTGATTCTCATCCATTTGTAGAGGCTACAGGTAAGATACATTTTGGGGACAGGAGTAGCTGCTTAGCATCTAGATGGCCTATGGATTCTGCCCATTTCCCAGGGTGAAAGAAGGAGCTATTTAAGTTCTCCTGTCATGTATGTAGTCTAGTAGAACAAATAGGTGTTGGGTAGGAAATTTTTGAAAGTAGATTATTATTACACACTATAGCAGATGCTGGAAATGGCCCTTGCTCTTACAACTTAGAGGTATAGAAACCCAACTTCCAACTGCCAGCACCAGCTCTTCTTTGCCTGAGGGTTTTCTCTTGCTTTTGGAGATTGTGTGGCCACTGGCAATGACCAGCAGTACAAGGGAAATAACAATCCCCAAGAGTAGCCCTTAGCCAATGACTAACAGGAGTTGGTGCATAAATACCACAGCTCCTTCACCCATCCAGTGGGTTGACTCTGGAATGAATGTTTTACATGGACTCCCAGAGTTTTTCCAGTGAAATCAAGCAACAGTTACAGGCAGTGGTGACTGGATTGAGAATGTGAGACAGGCTGGCTCTCTTTACTTCCTACTCTTACTTCTCTCATACCCACCTGGGACTTTTTTTTTTTTATCTTCTATATAATCTATTTGTGCTCAAATTCTTGGGTCAAGTCTGGCTCTGGGGAAATCCAAACTAGAAAACATGCCTAACCAATTTGTACTCATCATTAGTTCTGAGGCTTAGCTTAAATTTTATTTTTGTTTCAGATATTATGGGAAATATGTTCACTTTGAAAAGTCATGTTTCCTTCATTAGGAAAAAGATGAAACCTTTGGAAGCATTTGGCATTAACTTCTCTAGTAACTTTATTGTCCTTGGTTACAAATGGGCATGTCCTTAAGACCTGAAAGAATGAACAAAATATCTATAGATGTATTTTTTATATTTTATGTGTAATAAAATACTTTTAAATGTGTTCTTCTAAAAAATCCAAGACCTTAATTTAAAAATGAAAACTATTTAAATAGTATAAGGTTTAGGAAGTGACTTATTTAAGGTCTCACTGCTAACTGGCTTTGGAGATGAAACCATGAATTTAATTCAGATAGTTCTTAAAATTCATATTATTTGATGTCTAATTGAGTGCTTTATATTCATCCTCTCTTTTAGGCTTTTCCAATTGTGCCTGTTTTGACTATTTTTTATAAAGTGTGTATTTCTGGAATATAGGGGGAAAATTGTATTTCCCTGAAAATAGAGACAGGAAGGTGCTAGCTCTGTAACTTAGAAGAGCCTCTTTTTGGTGACTTGTTACCTGAATAACTAGGGTTATTCCTTTCAGGGAAAAGGAAATGTCCTTACCTTCTCTGTCTGCCAATTTCTGCAGCCACCAGCTGTCATAGGCATCCCCATGTTGTAGCAGAACTAATGACTTGCCTCCTGGGACTTGGGAGAGACTCCTCTTACCACCCTGTGAAAGTGAAAATGATTGATATGCTTCTGTATTATAGCTCTGTCCCTATATCATACCCAGTGTGTGTGTTTTTCCAAAGACACTCTTGACTTCCTATCCCTCAGGCCTTGGAACGGTGACACCACTAACCCATAAGTGTAGGTGTGCCCTTTCCTGCAATCACAAAGCCTTACCACTGCTGTGTGGCCTTGCCTAGCAACACCTCAGGTGGCCTCAGCCGCCTGCAAGAGCCGGGTTTGGGCTTCATTCAGAGAGGCTATATCACTGTCAGGTTGTCCATCAAGAACCTCAGACAAGCTGGTACACTTGGGGCTGATCTACAGATCTCACAGAGCTCCCAGTGGACTGGCTAACACAAACCAGGAGTGTCATCAACAGGGCTTTTGAATTAAAGATGGTTTCTGGTTGATAATACTTTGAACAAAACATACAGCAGAACTATTTTGCCCATTCTAGAGACTCAGCTAAATGACTTTCCTAGAATTACTTAGATTTGAAAAACAAAAAAAAGAAAAACCAAACAAAACCCCCCAAATCTGGCTCCTGATTTCATTTCACCCTGACATTTTTACTGTCCCATGCCTGCTTCTGTTTTCTCCCCCTCCCCCAGTTTTTCTGTAAGGAGATGCATTATGGTTAATTTCCTCCTAAAGAATAATTCATCTAGGGCAGTAGATGCTGCATACATCTGCAAAGCTCTTAAGTATCTCAATGCATTATGTGGCCCAAATGGCTACATTAGGGAAAAAAATCCCAATTAGTGAAATTTAAATATGGAATTTCTTTGAATAGCATTTCTCCTTTCATATGTTACAGCATCCTGATCAATGGCACCGAAAAGCAAGAGGTTTTTCGTATTGCTATATATTTTTATTTCCCTCCAAATATCAATGCCACATCAACTGTTAATCTGAAAAACCTCATTTAATGTCAGCTTGCTCACAGTTATGAAAATTCAGGTAATGTATTCCTGTTACTAATTGTATTTGAGAAAGTGTTATTAATTTCATATATCAAGTTCGTAGTGGCCATCTGTTCCCTCCGAACTGCTGCGTCTCCCTCCATCTGCCCTGTTTTTCTTCTGCTAATCGGGTGGCAAGGGCTCAGATGATCGGGAAGTTTCTCTCTGACTTTTGATTTGTCACTCATCATCAAGCCAGCTGTGCATTTGTAACAGACTCCTCCGACGGGTGGTGGTGAATTTAAATCTGTCTGGTTTTCTTTCTATTTTTTTTAATAAAACTTTTTTGTCAAAAAAATGTTTAAAGGAAGCCAGATTGTATTTTCTACACTGTAAAATGTGCTTTGCTGCCACTAATTTGGCTGCATCTGCACTCTCATGAATATAGATGAAGGTACATGGCCAGGATATTATTAGGGACTGCAGCGAGCAGGGAAGAATTTTAAATGTGGCAAGATACCATAGTTTAGATTTCTGAGAACATTAGGACAAACTAACGTGAAACTGCTGACATTTGCTAGCTTTAAGTTCAAGATGAGTTTTTGAATCTTAACCACAAAGATTCTTCTTTGAATATTTTTGCATGTGTGTGGCTGGGTAGGGGAGAGGGGTTATGAGAAGGATTCTGGGAGAACATAAAGTCAGAATGTTTTCATACCAAATTTCTTCACCTTTTCTTGTATAGACTATGGAGTCAATGTGCAAGTGGTTTGTTTGAGTTTATGTGTCATAATCGAGCAAGTCGACCATGGCAGTATCCATCATTATGACTTTCCAAGTAAGTTGGACTCACCCTGGGGATAACATTAAGATTATAGATCTTAGGACTTAAAGGAGGAACCTAGGATATGAACTACTAGCATCCTGATCAATGGCACTAATCATTTGGTGTTGTTTATGGTATATTTTTGAGTGGTAATAACACAGTAAATCTTTCCTGAAATGTCATTCACTTTTTCTGATAAGTCTTTATTTTCCCAAAGTGCACTAGATAATAACACACTCAGATATTGATGATGATTAAACAAGTTTTGTTTGCCTTACGAATGATTTCAGTGTAACTTGATATGAGAAAATATCCAACCCATTTTCAATAAACATGTGATGAGACTACACTTTAAGAACTCAGACGAAATCAAAATAGTGGAACAATAACTGTCTCCAAGAAAGTAACAATTGTCTGTAGAATGTGCTAAAGCATTATATTTCCAGGGATAGCTATTAATAATCAATGACAACAACTGCCAGATAGAAATATGTACAAATCTTCATAAGAATAAACATTATGAATTATGTTATCTCTTAAACAAGCAAAGATTTCTAATATTCACCACATATCTAACCGTTTAATATTTGTTTACATTAAAAAGTGAAATTTTCCCAGCTAAACCCATGAAAATAAGAGAGTACAAGGGTGGTCACCAGGGGCTACTGGGAGAGGGGATTTCAAGATGTAGGTTGGAAGACACAAAATTTTAGTTTGACAGGAAGAAGAAGTTTAGGTGATTGTATATCAAGGTAGCTCTAGATAATAACAGTATATTCATAAATTATTTATATGAAAATTTCCAAGAGTGGATTCTAAGTGTTAGTTCCCATCATAAAGAATGATAAGTATGTAAAGTATTGCATATGCTTGATTTAACCCAGCCACAATGTACACAAGTATCAGAATGTCATGTTGTACACTACTAATAACATAATTTTTATTGATCAATTTAGAAAAGTGAAATTTTTTTCTTGTTTTATTCACTTCTCATAATTATAGCTCTTCTGTAACTGAGGACTGTCACCTTGGCTTTTGGAAACATGAAACTGTCCCAGATGGTATTGTTTAAAAAAAAAATCTGAGAATTTTACATTTTAAAGTGTAAAAAGCCTATGTCATAATGCCTGTAATGGGTTGAATCAGTTGAACTGTATGTCCTAAAATGATATGTGGAAGTTCTAATCCCTGATAACTGTTAACATACCCCTATTCAGAAACAGGGGCTTTGCACATGTCATCAGGTTAAGATGAGGTCATACTGGATTAGGGTGGCCTGATCCAATGGAAGGGGTGTCTTGCGTGGAGAACCACAGATACCCAAAGACACATAGGAAGAACCTCAGGTGATGATGGAATCAAAGACTATGTGATGCATCTACATTCAAGGAGCACCCAGGATTGCTAGAAGCCAGGAAAGACACAGACAGGGAAGCTTCCCTAGAGCTTTGAGGAAAATCTGAGCCCTGCTGATGCCTTGATGTCAGACCTCTAGCCTTCAGAACTGGGAGAAAACATGTCTCTGTTGTAAGCCACCAAGTCTGTGGTAATTTGCTGCTAAAGCCCCAGGAGACTGATACGATACCCTAATGCAACTTAAGAAATAAAAAGAATCTTGACGGATTATTTTTTTTTTTAATTCTCAACATAGAACATCAATAGTCCTCATGTTTCTCAGTGTCATAAAGCAGAGCACCCAGTGACATTTAAAAGGTTAATAAATAGTTTACTCTATTACAAATTTTATTATAAAAACAAAATAAGCCTGTAACATTCAGATGTTTTCAAACTACCATAGTTAATGATATGAGAAAAATGACAAAGGGAATGCTAAATGTAAATTATTTCAAGGAACAGCAAGAACTCAATGATCATATCTCCTTTAACCATCTTTTATTGGAAAATCATGTCCCTGTTTTCTCCCCAAGGGTTTTACTCTCTTATTAGGGATGCTGCTACCAAACCAGAATCAGGATCTAATTCTGTTTTTTTACTTCTTCTCTTGATATCATCGTTTCATTTATGAAAACCCACATTTTGCATCTGTTTTTCTATTTAGAAACATCTGAGATCCCAACATGTGACCTCCTCAAGAGAATTCTATTTCCCAAGATGTCCAGATCTGTAAGATTTTTTTTTTTTTAAAAAGGGTTAAAATTTAAACTAAGCATACTGGTTTTCTCATGATGATGCCTGTTCCTCAGTTCTTTCTACATTCATCAAAAAAAAAAAAAAATCCCCAAAGATTGTGATGGCCTCTTTCCTTTATCATTGTTGAGATCTTGATGATGTTTTCTGTTGCAGACTAGCTCATGTCAGTGTAACAAAATATCTGAGACTTGATACTTTTTTAAGAAAAGAGGTCTATTAGCTCAGAGTTCTGGCGGTCTAAGACCATGGTATCAACATCTGCTCAGCTTCTGGTAAGGGCCTTGCAATGTATAATATCATGGCAGACAAGCATAAAGGGGCAGTAGGTATATAGGAAAGATCTTTGTGCCAAAGAGGAGGCAAGAGATAACCTGGGGAAGCTGAACTTTCTTTATAACAATCTGCTCTGGTAATTAACCGACTCTCAGAGGAACTATATGAATTTCTTCATGAAAGTGAATCCCTCATGACCCAGAACACCTCTTGAAGTACTCACCACCTCTCAACACTCTCAAGACCAAGTCTCAACATGAATTTCAAACCACAGTATTTTTCAACTCATTTAAATCAGCTTTTGATTTATGTCAATCCTCAGTATTTCTAAAACATGGTATTCTTTTTCCTAAATGCTGAACTTTCTATGCAACCTTGCTAATCAAAGGGTGGTACAGGGACCAATCACGTCAGTATCACCTGGAGGTTTGTTAAAAATGTAGACTTTCAGCCCCCCAGATCAAAACAGCAATACCAGAAGGTTCTGCATGTGATTTGATTGTACATTAAAGACTGAGAATTAGTGCTATAACACACATTATGGCTTTTCCCTGAAAATTTCCAAAGCAATGTGGTATGATACAACTGCGTTCTGGGACACACAATGCCTACTCAGGACATGCCTATTTCTCCTTTGATAGTAGTATCAATGATATAAATCTCCCTCTTTATGTAAATCAAAATCCTTGACTATTTACAGAATTTGTGCATGAAGGAAAAGGGTAGGAAAAAGACCCCAGAGGACAGGTACCTGCCATAGTATTACCAATGGTGCTTTCTTAATATACCATGTTCACTTATACTAAGGCCTTATAACATCATTAATGATATTAATAGAATATACATTAACAATGCAGAAGGGAAGACCGGGCCCATTTAAGTGATAGTTCTATTTCCTTTCCCTAGGTAGATAATGAAGTAGATTCACTTTTCCCATGACACTGGGCTGCCTGATATTTTGCTGTGTTACATGACGTGCTTCAGCATGACTAATACATCCCAGCTGGTCTCAACAGCAGGAAAATGTGTCGAGGGGGGAAGGGGTTGACATGGTTAGGAAGTCACGCATGCGCAAGCAGAGGAGGATCTGTTGTGTCTATGATTAGAGTTGGGGGTGGGAACTCTAGAGGGGGGCGAGAAGAAAGAATGAATGGAAAGGGGGAAAATGAGGAAATCCCAGGAGTTCTGGGGACTTGAAATTTTTCAAGCTGTCATTTACCTTTGCAAAGTTGTGGTTGGTGACTGTGTTTACAGGCTGTGGATCTGTAAACAGCACATGTGCAAACCGTGAGCTATTGTTTTGAAAATGACAGTATGGCCAATAATTTCAATTTGAGTGTTTAAGCGTGAACCAGATGACGCTATGCTTTATTTAAAACTGGGTGTGTATCATGGAGGGTGGAAACTTGTGCTTCTCAAACACTTTCATATTGTGCAGTGTGCCATATGTTGCCTGCTTTCAGGTTTTTAAAGTGATTGCCTAGTGCCTAAAGGTAGCTTGTCTCAAGATTATAATCCACATTTTGCTCGAGGGCAGCAATGAACCCATTAATTTAACAGCACACTAATGGGATTGTTATAAAGGTGTTAATTCTATTCAATATTCCTTAAGGATTATGTGGAATAATAGTTTGATATGAAAGGAAAGGGGAAGAGAATCAATATAAAAGGTATGAGGCCACACACAATATTGAGCCAATGTATTTTTTTTTTAAAAAAATACATTTTAAAACAGTTAAATTTGTCAGCTAGATGAAATTAATTTTTTTTGTAACTTAAAAATGTTTTCATAAAATCTTAAACTGCAAAGTAAATCGCCCCTATTTCACAGTTTTGGATGGAAACTAGTTTCTTGCCCCTTATTTATTTTCCAGAAAGACAAAAAAGCATGTTCACATTTGCTGTGACTTATCCCAGTTATATATTCATGAAAGTTGTTGGCTGTATATTCCTAGCTGAATATTTAATTTTGATATGAATTGGGTCAGTCATTGAATAAAAGACCCCTGTCCTCTTACTTGTGAAAATGAGTGTCTGATATTCAGCTAACTGGCACTAGCTCTGAAATAACATCCATTGGTTAAATGCAATGATCTGGTGGGGGCTCTGGCCCTCTGCATGTGAGACTTGGTTCCATGTAGTGAAGATGTGAAACAGCAGGTAAAGCCTTCCTCATGACTTGATAAAGGTCCCATGACTCTGTTTTTCCTTAGAGAAATGTTTCTGTAATCATTGGGACTCCAAGGATTGAACTCCTATATAATTGCTTACCTCGGGCTGGTTTTGCTCCTGAGATTCCAGCTCCATCTACCAGAGGCAGACAAGGACACTCTTGCCATACTTTCATGATACTAAGTAGTCACCTGAAATACTATTACCACTTAATTCCCTTAATACTAGTATCCATGTTAAACTAATATCTTCTTTTTTAAAAAAAAAACTGGCAATTTATAACAGGATTTCTTAACAGGTAATAACTATCTAGATTTATTTTAAAAGCCCTTTCTTGTTAGCATAAAAAAAAAAAAACCCAGCCATGACAAAAGATTAGGTTTCCCCCTAGGCGGGATTCAGAGGGTTTCTCCTTTGTGCTTGGCTCTCTGCTTTTGTAAGATGTGATCAGCAGCCTGTATTTGGAGGCCTGGGAGGGAAGAGATTAAGTTCTCCTCAGCTGGCCATCTGAGGGTGTGGCTCTTTAACATTTTGGCTAACAGATGGTGACAAACCAACAGGTGCACCCAGATCACTGCCCCAAGCCTTTTACATCTGCTGGGTGCACAAACAGTGCAGTCGTTGCAGTTTCCCCCACGCCAGCTGGGGCCTTGGCTGCTACCAAGCATGGCCCCTGCAAGGTGCAGAGAGATGGAGGCCGGTGACCTTCAACTATTAACCTACTGATATCATGTGCTTTAGAGGATAAGCAGGGCAAGAATGCTTTGATCTGAATATTACACAGTGCAAGGAGAGACAAAGGGTGCAAGACCCTGAGGTGAAGTGAGGAAATGGGAGGCAGTTTTGCTAATATAATATGCTTTTCAGGAGTTGGCAGCGTCTCTCATCAGGGCCAGTGATTTTCAGTTTCAGCCAGGATATCAGCCTGAATTTGTAGCCATCCTGGAAAACTGTTGGGTGGTCTAAAAACACCAAAGATTAATATTCCAGAGTATCCTTGAGACAATTCACTTTGCTACAACTAAACTTTTCTATGCGCTGGTTGTATACAATGACTCCAGGAATCATTTGACTGTATCCTTAAAATGAGAGGGAGGACACTATTATTTCCATTGTACAGTGGAGGAAACATGGCCCAGAGAGGCTAAATAATTTGCAATTTAAAAAAGAGCAGAATCAGTGCTTATCAATTCAACATAATATAAACACATGTTTATTGAAAGGCTACTATGTGCCAGGAACAAGCCTGTGAGCCAAGTGTCCAAACCAAGTTGGCCTGACTCTGCAGCTCTTTCGTTTGTCAGCTGTGCAGAATAGTCAGGATCAACTTACTATGGACTGCTCTCTATTTGAAGGCAGAGAGAATGGAAAATGTCTTGAAGTCACTAGAAGTTGCAATTTCACATGTTAACCCTACCTTGAAAGGTTTGCATTTTCCATTTGCTTGCTTTTTGAGTCTGATTATCCAGTTCCTTATGTCACATTAAAGAGACCATGTCCCCATGCTATTTCACTAATCCTCATCATTTGCCTTATTTAAAGCCTAGAATTTTAAAACTTAAGAAATCTTTGGCCTATGTGAAGGAAGGAAGGAAAGAAGGAAGGAAGGAAGGAAGGAAGGAAGGAAGGAAGGAAGGAAATTACTCACAGAACTTTTTCCAGTGGTTCTATAACTATAGCATGAAACAGGAAGAGAAATTGGAATTCCCTGAATTCCTACCCTCTATTCAAATCTATCCCCCCCCCAAGATTGCCTCATTGTCATTTCCTTGTGTTTGAAACTCATCTCTCTAAAGAATTTCAGGCAATAGTTGTAACAGGCTGGCTGCCATTTCCTGTCTTAGCCATCAGTGTAGGACCTTAGGCTGCAAAGTGAGGAGCTAATACAGTAGAAACCCTTTTAATCATGCTGGGGATGCAGCTACTAACCTCAGTAGCCTAACAGATTTGAGCTGAAGAGGAAAATTGAAAAATACAACAGAGCAGGTTGACATGGGAAGAGAAAGATTGCCTTAGAGTAGCAGCCCGGAAAACTTGAGGTTACCTAAAAAGACTATATCCCACGGCTGACTGGCAACAAGCAGCTAGTTAGGACCAGGGTCAAGGTCCTGACCTTAAATTTCCACAAACTCCTAATTAATTCCAGTCACAGCAGGAACAATACTAAGTACCCCTGACATACAACTGCCTAGATCCTAATTTGCTGAAGAAGTAGGGAAAGTCTAAGTGTGAGTTGGTATATAAATCATGATGTGTGAAAAATATTGAAAGCCAGAAAATCAGGAGGACAGAAGCAGGGTATCAGGGGGCTGGTAGCCACAGTGGTCACAACCTCTCCACAGTCACCTGACAGAGTGCACAACTTCAGAGATGCTGATCAGCTGCATGAGTTTGGGGCTATTGTCCATCATGGTGGAATTCTTGGCACCAAGTAGAGGTTAATATATGCATTAAATAAATAAATTTATAATAGTGTTCTGGTTTTAAGTTAAAAAAAAAAGTATGGCTCTTTCAACCCCAAATGTTTAGTTCCCATAGGATTTTCAAAACAGTGGTCATAGTGGCAGGTTGATAAAAGTTTATAGTAACCAATATCTGCTGTTCCAGAATCACCAGAAATGAGCTCTTGGTATTCAAGAGACAAATATGAGTCAAAATAGTGGTTTTATTCAATAAGAAAATATTGCCTAAATAAAATTGCTGCTATTTTGTGCTCTTTTGCTACTATCCTTTGAAAGGACTGGGGAGTTGGAGATTGTTGTTTAAATAACGCATGACATGATCGATCTATAATTGATTTCAAGGGACAAAAAGTTATTGTGAACCTCATATGTCGAATTTGAGTGTTCCTTTAGCATAGCCCACATATTAGTAAACTACACTACAGACACTAGTGATTTCAACATATCTATGAACATCCCAAACAATGTCAAGTTATTTGTCCAATCACAAATGACTCCTGTATTTACCCACTTTATTCCTTGACACCTGGAAAACTTCATTGTTTGAGCTGGGGAAAGACCTCCCACAGCCCCTCCCCAGCCTCAGGTTGCGTGGGATGTTTTGGTGTGTGCGTGTTGACAGCTGCTTTTCAGCCTGGTGGGTTTTTCAAGTGTAGTGGAATGGAAAACTCAGTTACTCTTGAATCAAACTAAATAGTTATCTATCAAACTGTGAGTCCCTCTCTGCTCTGTGGGCATATTTAAAATTAGGAAGAGCACAGCAGCCACTTGTCTTCGTGAACACAGCAACTCGCCTTGGGCCACACAAGAGCAGCCAGGCACATTGCCAGCTCCAATGGTGCCGGCGGGTTCCAGGGTGTAGACTCAGGGAGTCTCATTTTGAGTGTTAGATGGATCTTTGAGCAGTGCACATTGGCATAAACCGCAAAAAGATCCCCACAACAGTATTAACCCCACAGCTAAGATTAGCCGAGAATGTTTTCGATCTTCACAGTCATAATCTGCTCCTCAGGTGAAAACCGAGTACCAAATGCCAGGACACTGCGAGAACAGGTGTACCAACCTCCACCTGGGACTTGGGGAGAGGAAGTAATGAGCAAAGAATGGCCAACTCCGAAGTTCCCAGGTAAGCAAGCTCTTAAACAAGTGTATGTGGACTTATGGAGCTTGAAAATGGCCTCTTTGGCATGCTGCCTACAACGCAATTTCACATAAAGCAGTGCTTCATAAAATACCTGGAGCACGATCCCCCAAGATGCCCCATGCAAAAGCCATATACCATACCCCACGATACTCCAGGATTATATGAAAGACATAGGCGCATGCTGTCATAAAACACTCTGTTTAACACAAAGCTTCTCTAACTCTGTCACCATAAAACTATTTTTGTGCAGTTACCTTTTAACATATTTCAAAATAGTTTTCAGTTGTATGCGCTTTGGGAAACAGATCTAAGTGGGCACTCCAATATAGCTAGCATCTTACAGAGAAACCAATTGTAACATTTCTGAGACTATGAAGGGTAAATTTAAACAGAAGTTGTGACCTCTTCTTGGGCATTGGAACAATATCCTGCATCCCATTCCACTAACCTTCATAACTGAGGCATTGTTTATGTTGATATTAGCTTGGATCAAAATTTTATATATATATATATATATTTTTTTTCTCATCTATTTCACTAAGTGCCCATTGCAATAAAATACCTCTGTTGAAACACTTGAATTTTTAGTTACTGGTCTTAATAACACGGAGAGCTGCCCCATTAGAATGCAATAGACGCCTTGTGTAAGAACTGTGAATATGATAGTAAAGATCCTTTCTGTTTGAGAAAGTATAAATTGACCCAAGTTCTTATTAGTACTACCAGAACCCAAGGGAGTGTGAGAAGCCACAGAAGAGAATGTGTTGACCTAAGTGGGAGATTTTTCCTTTCCCTGGTGCCCTGTTATTGTTGTTGTGCAAGCCAGCTGCTCACCTTCATGTGGCCCACCTACAGGGTTGGCTTCATGGGTGTTCTACCTGAGCAGTTTCCCAGAGCCCACACTTAGGAGGACCCTAGGTTGAGTTTAATGCTCCGCTGCTGCCCAATTGAAAATCTTAATGATTTTTTAATAAGGGTGCTAATTTTCATTTTTCACAGGGTCCTGCAAATTTTATAGTTGGTCTTACCCACCTGGGAAAGGTGAACCTATCTTTTGGTACCATTTCTCAGAAGGGACACTAGATTGGCCTATTCCAGCATATCATCTGCAGTTGTCACTTCAATTTATCAGTTTAAATGCCTTTGGTAGCAAAAATCTAAAGTTATCTGAAGACGCCATTGTGCAAAGTCATGAAAATATGGAATTTGGAGTCAGAGAAAAGTAGGTTCATAGCATACACATTTATGGAGGTTACATCTGAGCACCATTACCCAGCTTCTCTGGGATTCATCTCTGAGGACACTCAGGATGGCTCTACCGTTCCTGCTCTACAGAGGAGCTTGTAGACACAGTCAAGGGACAAAGTGACGCTGAACTAAACCCCTTGCTGCTTTTCCTCAGCCATCTGTCCCAGCACATGCATTTGTAATTTGCACAAAGGTGCTGTAGAGACTGTGGAGCCCTTCTCAGCTTTCTTATTTTTGAAAATGGGAAGAGTGTTTGCTGGATACAAAGATTAAGATAACATACAAAGTGTCTGGTAAAGGAGTCACTCAAATCAGGTAAATCCCTTTCCAAATAATAGGTGTTCTCTTTCTTTTTTTCGGATCCTCTTTTGCTGGGAACTCCATGTCTTTTTTCCCCCCTAATTTTAAAATTTTACTTATTTTAAGTTAGTTCTATATGACAGCAGAATGCAATTGAATTCATATTACACAAATAGAGCACAATTTTTTATGTCTCTGGTTGAACACAAAGTAGAGTCAAACCATTCATGTTTTTATGCATGTACTTAGGGTAATGATGTCCATCTCATTCCACCATCTTTCCTACCCCCATATTCACCCATTTCCCTCCTTCCCCTTTGTCTTATTTAACGTTTGTCTGTTCCTCCCATGTTCCCCACTATCCCCATTATGAATCGGCATCCCTATATTAGAGAAGACGTTCGTCATTTGGTTTTGGGGATTGGCTTACTTCACTTAGCATTATATTCAACAACTTCATCCACTTACCTGAAAATGCCATAATTTTATTCTCTTTTAATGCTGAGTAATATTCCATTGTGTATATATACCACCTTTTCTTTATCCACTTATCTATTGAAGAGTATCTAGGTTGGATCCACAACTTGGCTATTGTGAATTGTGCTGCTATAAACGTTGATGTGGCTGTGTTCCTGTACTATGCTGTTTTTAAGTCCTATGGGTATGAACTGAGGAGTGGGATAGCTAGGTCAAATGGTGTTTCAATTCCAGGTTTTTCAAGGAATCTCTATACTGCTTTCCAGATTGGTTGCACCAATTTGCAGTCCCACCAGCAATGTATGAGTATGCCTTTTCCCCCACATCCTCACCAACACTTATTGTTGTTTGCATTCTTAATAGCTGCCATTCTGACTGGAGTGAGATGAAATCTCAGAGTAGTTTTGATTTGCATTTCTCTAATTGCTAGAGATGTTGAACTTTTTTTTCATATATTTGTTGATTAACTGTATATCCTCTTCTGAGAAGTATCTGTTCAGTTCCTTGGCCCATTTAATGATGGGGTTGTTTGGTTTTTTGGGTGTTAAGATTTGTGAGTTCTTTATATATCCTGGAGATTAGTGTTCTATCTGTTGTGCATGTGGTAATACTTTTCTCCCATTCTGCAGACTCTTTATTCACTCCATTGATTGTTTCTTTTGCTGATAAGAAGCTTTTTAGTTTGAATCCATACCATTTATTGATTCTTGATTTTAATTCTTGTGCTACAGGAGTCTTATTAAGGAAGTAGGGCCTAACCCAACATGATGAAGATTTGGCCTACTTTTTCTTATATTGGGTGCAGGGTCTCTGGTTTAATTCCTAGATTCTTGATCCGCTTTGAGTTGAGTTTTGTGCATGGTGAAAGATAGGGGTTTAATTTCATTTTGTTGCATATGTATTTCAAGTTTTCCCAGCATTATTTGTTGAAGAGGCTATCTTTTCTCCAATATATGTTCTTGGCACCTTGTCTAATATAAAATAACTGTAATTATGTGGGTTAGTCTCTTGTGTCCTCTATTCCTTACCATTGGTCTACCAGTCTATTTTGGTACCAATACCATGCTGTTTTTTGTTACTATTGCTCTGTAGTATAGTTTAAGGACAGGTATACTGATGCCACCTGTTTCACTCTTCTTAATGAGAATTTCTTTAGCTATTCTGTGTCTCTTATTTTTCCAGATAAATTTCATGACTGCTTTTTCAATTTCTATGAGAAATGTCATTAGGATTGCATTAAATCTATATAGTGTTTTTGGTAATATGGTCATTTTGACAATATTAATTCTGCCTATCCGAGAACAAGGGACAACTTTCAGTCTTGTAAGGTCTTCTTTAATTTTTTTCTTTATGTTCTGTAGATTTTGTCATAGAGGTCTTTCACCTCTTTCATTAAGTTGATTCCCAAGTATTTTTTTTTTGAGGCTATTGTAAACGGGGTAGTTTTTCTCATTTCTCTTTCAGAGGATTTGTCATTGATATACAGATACCTTTGATTTATGGGTGTTGATTTTATATCCTGCTACCTTGTATGAATTCATTTGCTAGTTCTAGAAGTTTTTGGTGGAATTTTTTGGGTCTTCTATGTATAGAATCATCAATGGCAAATAGTGCTAATTTTAGTTCTTCTTTTTCTCTTTGTATCCCTTTAATTTCTTTCATCTGTCTAATTGCTCTGGCTAGTGTTTCAAGAACTATGTTAAATAGAAGTGGTAAAAGAGAATAAAACAAGGATTTTTGCTCCAGTTTTTAGAAAGAATGCTTTCAATTTTTCTCCATTTAGCATAGATTTTACAATGTTGAGATACATTTCTGTTATCCCTAGTTTTTCTCATGTTTTGAACATGAAGGGGTGTTGTATTTTGTCAAATGCTTTTTCTACATCTATTGAGATGATCATATGGTTCTTATCTTTAAATATATTGATGTGATGAATTACATTTATTGATTTCCATTTGTTGAATCAATGTTGCATCCCTGGGATGAACCCAGCTTGATCTTGGTGCACAATCTTTTTGATATGTTTTTGTATTCAATTTGCCAGAATTTTATAGAGAATTTTTGCATCTATATTCATTAGAAATATTGGTCTGAAGTTTTCTTTCTTTGATGTGTCTTTGTCTGGTTTTGGAATCATGGTGATATTGGCCTCATAGAATGAGTTTGAAAGTGTTCTCTTTTTTTCTGTTTCATGAAATAATTTGAGGAGTATTAGTATTAGATCTTCTTTAAAGGTCTTGTGGAACTCAGCTGTGTATCCATCCAGCCCTGGACTATTCTTGGTTAGTAAGTTAGTAGGCTTTTGATGGCATCTTCCATTTCATTGCTTGAAATGTTATATTTAAATCATGTATATCATCCTTTTGGGCAAATCAGGTGCTTCTAGAAATTTGTTGATGCCTTCGGTGTTTTCTATTTTATAGTACAAATTTTCAAAATAATTTCTAATTATCTTCTGTATTTCTGTAGTGTCTGTCATGATTTATCCTTTTTCATCACAAATGTTAGTAATTTGAGTTTTCTCTATCCTTTTTATTAGCATGGCTAAAGGTTTATCAATTTTATTTATTTTAGCAAAAAACTAACTTTTTGTTTTGTCAACTTTTTCAATTGTTTCTTTTGTTTCAATTTAAATGATTTCAGCTCTAATTTTAATTATTTCCTGTCTTCAACTGCTATTGATTTGTTCTTCTTTTTCTAGGGCTTTGAGATGTAATGTGAGATCATTTAATTGTTGAATTTTTCTTCTTTTAAGGAATGAACTCCATGCAATGAACCTTCCTCTTAGTACTGCCTTCACAGTGTCCCAGAGATTTTGATATGTAGTATCAGTGTTCTGGATTACCCCTAAGAATATTTTAATCTCTTCTTTGATGCCTTTTGCAAGCAAATGTTCATTCATTAAGTAGCATATTATTTAGTCTCCAGGTGTTGGAATAGTCTTTATTTTTTATTTTATCATTCATTTCTAATTTCATCCCTTATGATGTGATTGAATGCAGAGTAATATCTCTACTTTTTTGTATTTGATAAGAGTTGCTTTGTGGAATAATATATGGTCTATTTTAAAGAAGGATCCATGTGCTGCTGAGAAGAAAGTGCATTTACTCCTTGATGTTGATGGATGAAATATTCTTTATATGTCAGTTAAGTCTAAGTTATTGTTTGTTTATTGAGTTCTATAGTTCTTTTGTTCAGCTTTTGTTTAGAAGATCTATCCAGTGGTGAAAGAGGTGTGTTAAAGTCACCCAGAATTGTTGTGTTGTGGTCTATTTGACTCTTGAATTTGAGAAGAGTTTGTTTAACAAATGTAGATACTCCATTGTTTGGGGGCATATATATTTATAATTGTTATGTTTTGTTGTTCAGCTTTTGTTTGGAAGATCTATCCAGTGGTGAAAGAGGTGTGTTAAAGTCACCCAGAATTGTTGTGTTGTGGTCTATTTGACTCTTGAATTTGAGAAGAGTTTGTTTAACAAATGTAGATACTCCATTGTTTGGGGCATATATATTTATAATTGTTATGTTTTGTTGGTGTATGGTTCCCTTGAGCAGTATGAACTGTCCTTCTTCATCCTTTTTGATTAACTTTGGCTTAAAGTCTACTTTATTTGATACGAGGATGAAAACCCCTATTTGCTTCTGCAGTTCATGTGAGTGGTATGATTTTTCCTAACTTTTCCACCTTCAGTCTATGGATTTCTTTTCCTGTGAGATGAGTCTCTTGGAGGTAGCATATTGTTAGGTTTTTTTTTAAATCCAATCTGCCAGTCTATGTCTTTTGATTGTTTAGTTTAGGCCATGAACATTCAGGGTTATAATTGAGATATATTTTGTATTTCCAGCCATCTTATTTATTTTTGGTATTAAAATGACTTGGTTGCTCCTTTGATTAGATTCTCCTTTAGTGCAATGCCTCCCTTTGCTGATTTTCATTGTTGTTTTTCATTTCCTCCTAGTGAAATATTTTGCTGAGGATGTTCTGAAATGCCGGCTTTCTAGCTGTAAATTCTTTTAACCTTTGTTTATCATGGAAGGTTTTTGTTTCATCATCAAATCTAAAGTTTAATTTTGCTGGATATAAGCATTCATTTTGTTTCAGATCTTGGTCTATGTTCTTCCAGGATCTTCTAGCTTTCAGGGTCTGGGTTGAAAAATCTGCAGATATCCTAATTGGTTTGTAATCTGATTCTTTTTATTCATGGCTTTCAAGATTTTCTCCTTATTCAGTATGCTAGGCATTTTCATTATAACGTTCGTTGGTGTGAATCTGTTGTGATTTTGTACTTTTGGTGTCCTGTAGCCCTCTTATATTTCGTTTTCCAATTCATACTTCATGTTTGGAAAATTTTATGATATTATTTCATTGAATAGATTGCTCATTCCTTTGGTTGGAACTCTATGCCTTCCTCTATCCCAATAACTCCTAAATTTGGCCTTTTAATATTATCCCATATTTCTTGAATGTTCTTCTTATGGTTTCTTACCATCTTCATTGTGTGACCTATATTCTTTTTAAAGATTATATATTTTCTCTTCATTGTCTGAGGCCTTGTCTTCCAAGTGGTATAATCTGTTGGTGGTGCTTTCTGTTGAGCTTTTAATTTGGTTTATTGTTTCTTTCATTTCAAGGATTTCTGATTTTTTTTTCAGAACTTTCATTTCCTTATTGAAGAAATCTCTTACTTATGTATTTGCTTACATAACTCTTTGTCAAAATGATCTTTTACTGCCTGTATTTGCTCTCTTATATCATCCTTCAATTCATAGAACATTTTAATTATATACATCCTGAATTCCTTCTATGTCATTTCTGCTGTTGTGCTAGCAATGGACTCTAATAATGTAGTATCTTGATTTGTTTGGGGTACCTTTTTCTCTTTTTCTCATGTTGTTCATGTGTCTTTCTTTCTAGCACTGTGGATCCTCAGTGTTACCGGTTTTTACGCTTTATGCTTATAGTGCCCCTGCAGGGTTCCAATACCACTCCTGCTCAATTGGAGTACCAAGCTGGGATTTGCCACAACTAAGGATGGCAAGGATGGTATCCCAAGATGGAGGCAGCTCCTTTCAGCAATTGAGTTTCAGGTGTGTGTGTATCGGGGGGCGGCGGGGGGGGGGCGGGCGGGGAGTCAAGCGGTGGTATCTAGCAATGTACTCAGATATGCTCCAATGAGTGCAAGCTCCCTGCACGTTGGTGAGGCTGTCCTGGGCCTGCCTGTGCTCTGTGGGTCTAGGTGGTGTTCTCATTCTTTGAAAAGACAATGAAAATTTCAGCTGATAACTAAATTCTAAGTATGTTATACAGTTAATTAAATAATGAAGCATACCTGTGTGTGTTTGTCTATTTACTCATGAATAACACAAGTGCATCATACATAATAATGTAGGTAAATGTTTTCTGAGACTAAATTCCAATTTCTCTTGACTAACAAGCTTGTGGAAAACCCCTGGCCATCAATCTTGGTATCGTTCTAAAGATTCTTCTATATCTCTCCCGGATGTCAGTGTGCATCAGAATGGTTATTTCTGTCCCCGATTAATTTTAATCAATACTCAATTCTTTTATCTATATTTCTCTAAAGTCCACTTCAGTGCTCTTTATTCTATGTGGTATTTTTGTAAAAGCATGAACTCCTGAGGGCCAGGCAGTTCTGAGTTTGAATTTCAGCTTTTATTAGATTCCCAGAACTGCTGTTGCTCACCATGAACCACATGGCTTAAAACAAACAAACAAAAAAAGTCTATTCTCTCACAGTTATAGAAATAAGAAGTCTAAAATCAGGATGTTGGTAGGTTCTGTTTCTCCTAGAGGCTCTGAGGGAGTATCTGTTCCTTATCTCTTTAGTTTCTGATGTCCACTTGAAGTCCTTGGCTAGCAGATGCATGACTTTAGTCTCCACCTCCATCTTCTCCTCTGTGTCTGGGTCTCAAATTTCTCTCTGCCTTTCTTTTATAAGGACACTTGTCATTGGATTTGGGTCCTAACCTAAATCTAGGATAATTCTGTCTTGATATGTCTAACTTAATTACATCTGTAAAGACCCTTAGTTTCATTTTTGCATAGACCGAAGGATTCATCATCAACTCAAATGTATCCTACAAGATCTGAGTTTTGATTTGCCTTGTTTGGGGTTATCTGATTTATCTTGCATGGTGTTAGCATCATGCAGAGGAGGCTTGCTCTCTCTAAGTTTTATACTTGTAATTCATCATATCAAAAGGAGGAGGGAGAACATGCCAGCAAAGGTTTAAATGCTCTCTGAAATGACTAAGAAAACATAAAAATTTTATCCTATACCTAATCCACAATGAGTGCATTTCCTGCCCATCCGTGAACCAGTCTGGTTGGATCACTTCCACTATAGGATGAATTTGCCTGAGTTAGGTACATAATTCCAAGGGAAGGATGGCACCCTTGCAGCTGATGTGAGTCAGCACTGCTGAAAACTAATTTGATAATTTTTGTTCCTCAAGCATAAGTCAGCATCTGGTGTGTTATTCTCCAGGATTGTTTAGCAGCTCTGCCAGGTACTTGGGTACCAAGGCCAGAATTTTCCCTAATGAAAAAGGGAGAAAGGGTCATGTGAGTTAACAGTACTTTCATGGAGATGACTATAGAGATGAACCATGGAGTCTTGGCTGAGTAAGAAGGAAAGTGATAATGTCACTGAGGTCAGTTATGAAATAGTAGTTTTTATGAACTGAAAGTCTCAGTCAAAGAAATGTTTGAGAATGAGTGGATTTGAAGGCAAGGTACAAAGCTTTGGACACTTGCCAGTTGAGAGTTCAGTAATGGTCTGGCTATTGTGATGACAAGGTCCTATGGATATGATGGTGGTAGAAAAAGACCCCTAGAGGTGAGCAGGTCATATGGTCAGCTGAGCAAGGGGCTTTCTAACCAAAGCACCTGAAGTTGAGATGGTCTCCATTCTCCCTTGGCTCACTGTAATGAAGTACATATAAGCAGAAAAGCTTAACTCTTCTGTTTATGTCCACTTCTTTAAGGCTGTGGCCATAAAGAATGGGTGGCTTTCCCCGAATCTCTGCCAAGTATGTTCAGTTGGATCACAGCATAACTTGAGTGGTCAGGTTCATGATATTTTAGAGAGTTTCAGAGTGAAGTTTTCTTTTTCCTGAATGCTGATGGATGACTGATTAGAGAGTTAAAAATAAAGAGATAATGTGATTGACAACTCATAAATACCAGGGATTGTTGGAAGCACTGAGATCTCTTTGGTGAATTTTGCATATTTATTTCTCGTGGAGAAAGGAGTTGGGAGAGAGAGAAAAGGAAAGAGAAAGAGACAGAGACAGAGGGGGAAGGAGACACTCAGAGCAAAGGAAGACAACATTTCCATCTGGGGTTTGTGCTTTTCTGAGTGCCGACTCATTTTGATAGATTATTAGAAAACTCATATTTGCTCATAAATGTGAAAAAATAGCAAATGTAAAATTTGCAAATTTATTCCTAAATGTAGTTAAATTCATAAATATTTAGACATTTTCTGTAAAGCTTCTAATTTATAACCTTTACATGAATCTATAATTTGGTATAAAAGCTTCTAAATGCAGTAGTAATGTCACAAATGTCTATAAATATTCACATCTCATTTACAAATGTTCTACAAACCATGAGATGAAGAAATTGTGAATGCAAACCGTTTTTTTTTTAGGTGGAATTCTGCCTAGGTGAGTCAGGACAATGAACAAAAACAAACCTTAAGAGACAATTTTAAGACCAAGACTTTGGCTTATTGCACATGTCCTATAAAAATTTTTTTTGAATAAGGAGGAAAATATATAGTTGCAATTAAAGAATGAATGAGCAGACTCAAATAAAAAATCAAAAGTAAAAACCTCAGAAAAGATGCAATAAATTTCTAAAGAAACAAAATAATACCAGGCAGAATGGTGAATCCTTGAAGGAATCTTTCTGAAGCTCAGTTTTTTGTTTGTTTGTTTTAATCTGTTAAATGGTGACAATAAGCCAGGCATGGTGGTGCACAGCTGTAATCCCAGCAACTTGGGAGCAGGAGAGCTGCAAGTTCAAAGCCAACCTTAGCAAGTGAGGCCCTAAGCAACTCAGCAAAAGGGGAAGGAAAGGAGTATGGGGGTAGAAAAGACAGTGGAATGTGATGGACATCATTATCCTAAGTACATGTAGGAAGACATGAAGGACGTGACTCTATTTTGTGTACAACCAGAGATATGAAAAATTATGCTCTGTATGTGTAATATGAATTGTAATGCATTCTGTTGTCATATATAACAGGTTAAATATTTTTTTAAAAATTTAAGGGCTGGGGATGTGGCTCAGTTGGTAAGCACCCTTGGATTCAATCCTTGGTAACCCCCCCCCAAAAAAAAAAAATAGTGACAATACATTTTTTATGCATTCTTTACATATTTTTGTTTCTCTTATAGTCAGGACTATGCAAGTAACAAATAGTAGTCTCAAAAGTGATTGAGAAAACAGAAACAAAAATTCAGTGGCTGACAACCCAAAAACATTCAAGTCTGTTTAATATGCAAGGGCTAGAAATAGGATTCAGCCCCACCCCCGAGAGACATCCATGGTCCTGCTTTTGTTCTATTTCATGCTTTTCTTACCTGTGAGGTTTTCTGTGGTAGACTCTGGTGACTCCTGATCTTTCTAAGGCTCATCCCATCCCTACACAAAGTGACCCAGAAAGAAAGAGCGGTTCTCTTTCCCAAGCTCCCCTGACAAATTATCACAAAACAAACTTGGAAATGCCAGAATTTTATTCTTTTTTAATGGGGAGTAATATTTCATGGGAGTAATATATCCATTCATCTATAGAAGGGCATCTAGGTTGGTTTCACAGTTTGGCTATTGTGAATTGTGTTGCTATAAACATTGATGTGGCTGTGTCACTGTAGTATGCTGTTTTTAAATCCTTTGAATATAGACCGAGGAGAGGGATAGCTGGGTCAAGTGGTAGTTCCATTCCATTACTATGTGATAGACACTGTGATCTTCACACACTATTTTTTATCCACTGAGCACATATAAAAACCATGTTTGGCTTTTGCCTATTTAGATCCCATCCACTTCTGTTACTGGTGGTAGCACCCATACCAGACCCAAGGGTTTCCACCCTCTACAAACATGACCTCAAGTCTGCCCCACTCCAACTGCCAAACTTGGCTTCAGGAGTGGGAATGGGACCCAGATGTGACCAAGTGATCTATTCTATTTTTCTGTAAATGGTAATAGGTTCAAGGATAGGCAAATGATCCAAGTTCATCTCTTTTTTTCAAATTTATTTTTTGTTTGTTCTAATCAGTTTTTAGAGGAATCTCCATGCTACTTTCAGATTGGTTGCACCAATTTGCTGTCCCACCAGCAATGTATGAGTGTGCTTTTTCCCCCACATCCTCACCAACATTTATTGTTGTCAGTATTCTTGATAAATGCCATTCTGACTGGCATGAGATAAAAATCTTAGAGTAGTTTTGATTTGCATTTCTCTAATTAGTAGAGATGTTGAACATTTTTTTTTCATATATTTGTTGATGGAGTGTATATCTTCTTATAAGAAGTGTCTATTCAGTTCCTTAGCCCATTTATTGATTGGGTTATTCATTTTTTTGGTGTTAGGTTTTTTGAGTTCTTTATATATCCTGGAGATTAGTGCTTTATCTGATGTATGTGAGGTAAAAATTTTCTCCCATTCTGTACGCTCTTTCTTTATATCACTGATTGTTTCTTTTGCTGAGAAGAAGCTTTTTAGTTTGACTCCATCCCATTTATTGATTCTTGATTTTATTTCATACACTTTAAGAGTCTTGTTAAGGAAGTATGGGCCTAATCTAACATGTTGAAGATTTGAGAATACTTTTTGTTCTATTAGGAGTAGGGTCTCTGGTCTAATTCCTAGGTGCTTGATCCATTTTGAGTTGAGTTTTGTGCATGGTGAGAGATAGGGGTTTAGTTTTATTTTGCTACATATGGATTTTCAGTTTTCTAAACCAAAGGCCAAATATTTTCTTTGATAAGTGGATGCTAATTCATAATGTGAGTGGGCCATGGGATGAGTGGAGGAACTTTGGATTGGGCAAAGGGTAGGAAGGGGAGGGAGAATGGGAGTCGGAAACATGGTGGAATGAGATAGACATCATTACCCTAGGTACATGTATAATTGCATGAATGGCGTGACTCTACTTTGTGTACAACAGAGAAGTGAAAAATTGTGCTGCATTTGTGTACAATGAATGGAAGAGCACTCTGCTTTCATGTATAACTGATTAGTACAAATATAATTTTTTTAAAAAAGATGAACTTGGATCATTTTCCTGTCCCTGAACTCATCACCATGCACAGAAGAAGAGAATAGATCACTTGGCCACATCTGGGTCCCATTCCCACTCCTGAAGTCAGGTTTGGGGGTTGGAGTGGGGCAGACTTGGGGTCATATTAGTAGAGGGTGGAAACCCTTGGGTCTGTTATGGGTCCTGCCACCAGTAACAGAGGGGGATTGGATCTAAATAGGCAAAAGCCAAACATGGTCTTCGTATGTGCTCAGTAGATAGAAAACAGTGTGTGAAGATCACAGTATCTAGCACATAGTAGATCCTCAATTATTTCCATTATTAACTGTAGCTTGATATTTTTACTTCATTTTTCACTGAAGAGAAAAAAGAGAAAAGGAATTAATGGAAGAGACAAAGGAACCTAGAACATACGTTTCAAAACTGTGTCCAGAGAGTCTCAGAAAACTCTCAAATTAAGGAAAATCAAAGGTCCCTTTGATTCTGCTAATAACACACACCTTGATCATGCATACTGTCCTATCAACATGAATCCATGGGACCTCTACCACATCCAAGGTGCCAGGAATTCAGGGAGAAATGCTCACTTGCTTGTTGGAGATAACCAAGACACAACCATGGAACAAAGACTTTGTCTCTCGTCGTTTGTGTCCATCGACTATAAATCTTCCTTCATAGAGTCAGGGTCCATCAATTCTTGGGTTTGGTAATGCTATCTTTGCTCTGTGGCAGGATATTTTGATGCTTCATGCTATTAACTTCAGAATTAGGAAAATATCTTTATGTCCTCTTCAAAATATGCCCAACTTGATACTTAAATCATTCAGCTTAACACTTTCAAACTCATTTGCTTTTCCTGTTGCTGACTAGTCATACATATCTTACACATACTTATTACTAGATAAACTAGTATGATAATTGCTTCCCAACTTTTCCTAAATGTAGTTTTTCCAAATTTCAAGAAGTTTCTTTAACTTCCAATATTTCAGGTAAACAATTCTTTGCCCAGCATATCCACATTCTGCATTTTCTTACCTGTTCAATATTCCTGCTTCTCCATTGAAAGTGTCAGCTTTACACACTGGAAAATTATAATCATTTTAGTCCATCCCTTTAACAAAGTACCTATCCCTTTAATCATTTTAGCTGTCCTTCACTGAATTGTTTCTGTTACTGTCCATTTTTATTAAAGTGTGGTGAGCAGACTGCATTCGATAATGCAGTTTTGTAAAAAATAGACGCTTGTGGCTTTGTATAAAGCATAGATAGAATTTAAACTGTGTTTGGATTCTCCTTTAATATGTGTATGGTCTTATATCTCCCTCTTAGTGATTAAGATAGCTATTATTGCTTGTGTTTTTGCCTAAAGTTATGGCCAGGGGTTAACTGGTGACCTCCAAACCCAAATAATCTCCAATCTTTTGACTCATCTGCTATTTTGAACATGTCTTTTTGTGTTCTCTTTATGAGGATAAATTGATTTCATTCTTAGTGTTTCATCTATATCTTCTGAAAATATGGTACAGTTGGTATGAATCTTACAGGGTTATATGGACAAAATTTTGTACAGCATGTAGAGAGCATTGGCCAATTCCCTGGCTTGAGAAAAGCCCTCAAAACATTCCCTAACATCATAGTGTTGATTATTACTAATTTGGTTCAGTTGAAGTTTTAAGGACTTTCTTGTGAAATTGGTGTCTGGCCTGTTGCTCAAGTGGTTTGCCCTTAGATTCTATACTTAAAAACTGAAAAATTTTCATGGGGTGAAGTATCTTCACATAAAAGTAATAAGGAATTTTTGTTGTTGTTGTTTTAACAATGATTTGGCTGAAAAAGTAGCCCATGATAAAAATAAAGAATTGAACTTTATCAGTATATCTAAGGAGTAGGAAATTCAAAGAATAAAAACGTGAAGACAACTAGCTGAAGGTCAGTGTCAAAGTGGGCATAGACCACAAATATTGGTCTTGTTGTTAGTTTTCAGTCCCTTCCATAATATAAAAATTGTCCTTTAGTCATGGTGGAGTGTTTCTTGGAATCCTTATTTTAATTCTGCAACATTTATATTCCAGGAGTAACAGCAAATCTGCTGATTACTTATGAAAGCAGGGGAAAAAACATTTGCAATTACAGTCAAAATTAAAGCTATTTTCTAATCTTCTCATCTTTTTTAAGGAATGAGAAACTTTAAATATGGTCAACGTAGCACATTTTAAGTGTCAAACTTACTGAATTTTCCTATGCCAATTGAATAATAATTTTCTGTGAAAACAGTGAGCATTCTATAGGTACTTTTTTCTATCATTTGACCTGTTTAATACAAGTTGAAAATTTTCTCTTGTGTAAGTACCATTGCATAATGCTGTATGCTGAGCTATTAAGATATATTTAGTAATTCCATTAGAACTGCACCATCGAGCAGGGCAGAGCATATGGAAAGAAGTTGGTGAAAAACTGATTAAACATTTATATCAAGTACATTTTGATTTAACTCACATAAATAATTCATTTTTATGTTTTCTTTCTTTCAAAATAAACCTTTTTGACACCTGCTGTGCTAAAAATAATGCTAGCATGGCTGTAATAAAGAAAGTCTTAAAGCTTGCAGCAGTGACATCATCTGGAACCCATGCAGATACTAAATTATCAGCACATAAGTGTAGAAAAGTAAGAATTGACATTATTTATTATTTATTTAGTGCCTTGAAAATATGCTATGCTTAGTAGCAAGCAAAGCACCTGGCTGAATTTGAATATGGAGTTTCTCTCAAGAAATGCTAAAAATGAAAGGGCTTACAGAAGAAAATACATGAAAGAGCAATTGAGATTCTTTCCCTTGATCATTTGAAATAAGCTGAGAGATTGGGTGAATAAACTCAAGCAAAAATCCTGAGATGTCAGAGCCCTTTATAATGGAAAGGGAGAGAGGTGAGAAGATGATAGCATCTCCATGTGGTTTTAGACCACATCTTCTCCATGTGGTCAGAGCATTGTTATAGAGAAGTGCCAACTGAGCCATAAAGGACAGTGTTAGGCAGTCTATAGGCACAAAATTAAATAGCATCAAGTCATCCAAAAAAATTATATCCTCTAATCATCTCTCAATCTTTGAGTCTAGGAGTAAATCTCATGTTAGAGCTGCTATGCCCCAACCATCTTTGTGATACCATGCACTTTTAAACAAAGAGCATATAAAGCCTAGGGTCTTTCTAGGCAGTGACATAGTGGATAATATCACTTAATTAAAATTTGGCCATATTCCTTGATTCCAATTTTATCTGCTTGTAACAAATGTTAGTTTTCCAGATAGAATATGATTTAAAAATTCCTTTTAAAACACTGTGGCAAAAACATGAATTTATTTAATAAAAATCTCTATGTAAAGAATAGTAGACCACAGCAACAGCCTAAAAATGGGACATATTATGCAGAATTATAACAATATTTGACAAATCTATCCCCCAAAAGCTGAATGATGGTAATGGCTGGTTCTACCAAAGAGAAAATTTGAAGATGAGTATGAAAAAGCATTTTTTTTATATTTTTTTTACATTATCATGAACTAAGAAAACACGGTGAATGATGCAGATGGTATGGTAGAGTCCCTTTAAGCCAACCCCTACCATGCAAACCAAAATGGCATAATTGATGGTTTAGAGCTGCTTCATGGGAATCCCATTAAAGACAACTTATTTATTCTGGGGAAAAATACAGAAAACAACCACAACTGACACTGGGAACAAACACCTTCCACTTGGCACTTTCAAACTAGGATAGCATCTGCCTAAACAAATATTTGTGTGAGCCAATTTTGTTGTGAGAGTTTCACTTAGAGAACGATTTTCCTTCGTAATGTGCTCTTTGAAATTAGAAAAAAAATAAAATTCAATGTAGTCATAATCATGTCTATTAGAACATAGGGTTGGTTGGCAACCATTCTCTGGACTCCAAAAAGGTCAATTGGAAAGGAGAACACCGCTAACTAGGCTCACAGAAGTATTGCAGATATTTTCCTTTCTGTTCCTGGTTGAGGACTTAGGAATGATCCATCAAGGGAAAAGTGAAATATTACATTTTGAGCCATGTGGGACCTTGGAGATAAAAATATCAGGTTACATTTCCTATTTAAAAATAGCTGCTTTCCACAATTAAAAAGTTAATTCATTTTCATTTTTCCAAGCTTTTAAACCATAAAACAGTAGAAGAAGCAAATATATGTACTACAATCTCATTATACAGTGATAAACACTGCTAATATCATTCTGTGCATGTAAAGATGGGATTGTCTTCCTCTTTTCCCTATAGGATTTTTAACAGTCTATGAAAAGAGTTTCCCAACTGTGTGTGGTGGTGCATGCCTGTAATCCCATCGACTCAGGAAGCTGAGGAAGGAGGACTGCAAGTTCAAAATCAGCCTCAGCAACCTAGCAAGGCCCTAAGGAACTTCATGAGACCCTGTCAAAAAATAAAAAATAAAAAATAAAAAGGGCTGGGAACATGGCTCCATGTGTAAGCACCCCTGGGTTCAATCCCCCAAGTACCAAAACAACAACAACAAAAACAACAACAAAAAAAAACAAGTTGTCCACATCAATTAGTATTTTTCTTCAGAAATAGTTTGTGAACTGACATTGTGTTTAGGCAGTGGGTACAGAAGATGCTGGGGAATTTTAACTTCTGTATTATTTCCATATTAGGATTTCACACAAAAGTACACTTGGTTTAAAATGTCCAAAAACAATATTCATGATCAAGGATTTTCATGGCTTCATCATTTTTATATTTGAATCAATTTTCTATTTTTAAATTTGAGGTTGTTTTTGTTTCTTTAGTATTATGATAAAAACTTCAACAAATGTCTTATCCACAAATATTTAGGAATATAAACATAACATTAAAATGGAATTTCTTGGGCAAAGAGTATAAACATATTAAGATTAATTTCCTTGGAAATGAAACATCAATTTTCTCTCCTGTCACTGATACATGAGACTGTTTGTCTTTACTGCAACTTTGTTGAGTATTATACTGTTAAGTCTTCCCATTAAATAAGAAATGTTCATTTAAAATGTTTAAATGTGAATAATGACACTCAACAAATAAAAAGGTTAATATTATTCTTTAATTAGTGCTCACTTGAATGGGATCTCGAAAGCTAAATTACAATGATGTAGAAGTCATGCTTTCTTAATTAAAGCTCCTATTCTGTTGTATGACTATTTATAATGCCTTCTTCTTCTAGAATATAAAATAAAAGTTCAAGGTGTCATTTCATTCTCTGGTGTATCTACCAAATCTAAAAATCACAACAAGCAAACAAAAAAACAGGTATTCTGCATTAACCATCACACATGGCCTCCAAATCCTGACACTAGCTAAGGGGTGTTTTTATACAATGGAATCATTCTGTCTTCCTTAGAGGCCAAAATGTATCGCTCCCTCCACAAACAATATTTCTTAGTACTTGTGTCTCCTCTATAGTGTTGGTGATATTCTGCTTTGAGGTATAGCTCTTTGCTAATGTCTTTTCTCTCTTTCTAAATGCTGTCTAATTTTTTCTATGAAGTCCCCACAGTGGTTAATGAGAAAAGACTCGTATATCTATAACCTTCTTAATTATTCAATAAGTACTTATTTAATATTTACCTCACCTACTATGTGCCAGAATTAGTCATGCTACAATTAGCACCAAGGAAGAGAAATGGAGTTCCTGCCATTGCAACTTTCAGTTCTATGGAGTAGATAAATATTAAAGACTTACAGAATTTCAATTGACTTAAGTGCTATAAAGTTACAGGGTGGTCATGCTGATGGCAGTGGTGACTGTGGTCTTGGGAAGCCAGAGAGAGCAGACGCATGTGTGGAAGTCATTGTTGAATTAGAATTAGTAGCTGTATTAATTTTAATTATTTAATTATTCAAACAAAAAATGAATTTTATTTGTCTGCACAGACAAATAAATATGTGCATTGAAACAATTATTGATGAGATGGAGTTCTCTGATTTGCTTTCTATCAATAGCATTGAATTGGTATATAGATTAATTTTTGGTATTAAGTACTTTGGCATATACACATATACATGCACTCACAAATTAGTTACTTTTCAAAATTCTCATCAGCTAGGAGAATAACAATATTCTTACAGAAATAGAGAACTCATTCTTAGAAGTTGTGTTTTTTTTAGATTCAGAAGTCTCACCAAATTTCAATCTGTGTTCTTTAAGGGAATGAGAGTGGTGGACGATCAGATGTTTCATTTTGTTGAGATACTTCAATATCATTCCCAATCAGAATATTTGATTGGGTAGAAGACTAGAAGCACTGGACTCTCCCAAGAATTCTTTCTGACTTAATTGTCATTCTTTGGTAATATCCCACTAAAACAGAGCTCTAAACTCTGCTAAAATTCACTGATATGTCCAGCTGGTATGTTTCCAGTTGTTAATTGCAGTGACTACTATGAACTAGAAAGCAACAGCAATTTCATTTGCATAAATTTCACCATACTGTTTTTTTTTTCCAAATATCTTTTCCCTTCAGTGCTCTAATACTGCCTTTTGAGCATTTTGGCATCATATGGTATGTGTTCTGTGTATGGTTCAGCCATACACCTTAACTTGAATGTAACTGATGAAGGAAACGGTGATAATCTGAGATAACATCATGATTCTAATATTCAAGTCAGATGATCGGCACATTTTTCTATGTTTTATTTTTAGCTATCACCAAGTATTTTTTCTTTCACAAAGTAAAACATGTTTTTATTAAAATCATATACAGAATATACCTTTGCCCTGAGTCCTTCTGCATATTTATTTTATTGCAAGATCTGTTTTCTTAGTGAAACACAAGGGAGGAAACTGCTAAATTGGGATGTTAGCTTTTATGAGGTTCATTAAATGACTGTGAGTAGAGAATCAGGAGAGAAAAAATCTGGCAGGCTTCTTACTACAAAGACTAGTGTTGCTGTCCAGCTGAAGAGAGAGTCTTGTGAGTTAATTTTGTCTCGAGCAGTATATTGGTCACTGGCTGGACTCTCTTATTTTTCCTTCATTATGTAAAACAGTGTGTTCACATTTCAATGCATCATGGCATATTCCACAGAGGAAAATTCTACTAGGTTATTTTAAATCACTATAGGTAAAAATTCGATGCTAGCAGGTAGAAGACATGTATAGGTTAATATTTACTCTCTGTCCAGAATTTCTTGCATGCTGACATAGCATATCTAATAAAGGAATAAGCCCCCTCTCCCAACCCTCAGTCCTTAGGAAGATGTTTTATTCCAGCTTTCTTTGCATGTATAGTAAATCAATTAAAATTAATTTCAACTACGAGTAACAGAAAAATTCAATATGTCAGTGGCCTAAATATTATTGACATTTATTTTTCTGCTTCAGTAACTTTAAACTACAAATCCATAATATTTGAAGTACTTCCATTTTCCTATTCATTTTGATTCCTATAACAATTCTGAGATGGAAGCAGAGTAGATGTTAGGAAATGAATAAGGTGAGGCTTAGAGGAATTCAGTATTATCTCTACTGTGGAAAAATTCACTAACCCAGAAGGAGAGGACAGATTTAAAATCATTGGAAACACAGGGTCCTCTGTCTGCTGACCCATCAAATCATTAGTAAAAGACATTTTGAGCCACCAGCATGTGGATCTTGCACAACCTGGAGAACACTCACCAAGGAGGGTCAGTGGAGTAAACATGACAGTTCACAGTCCCTCAAAGAAGCCTATCATAGATGATTTCACTGACGATTTGGCTAAATTTCATACTTCCTATCTTGTCCAATAGTAGTTCCAAAAGTTTTTCTCTACTGCTGATTATTGATATGGATGCTGACATATGAAAGAGCTTGCAAACTGCACCAAGCACCTTAAAGTTAGTCCAATCTCTAGAGAGAATAGGTAGCAAAATAGAAAGAAGAAAATGTATATGGACATTGGAGCCAAACACAATTGACTGTGACCTATGATTTTGCTTCTTCTCTGCTGTATAACCTTGGACAAGTTACTTAGCCACCCTGACCTTTGTCTTCTGCTGTTTTTACATTCATCTCATCAGATAATCTGAATGCACCAAGCTGGAAACTTGACAGTATGAAGGCACTCTCTAAACAGTAGCTATTATATATAAGGGGGGCCAAGGGAAGTCTATTCAATGCATCACTTTTGCTGAACTTAAGTCTTGAAACAGACGGAAAGGGGTCAAAGAAGTTAAGGGATTCCAGATGTAGCCAAAGCCACTTGGTGGCAGAAGGTTGTCTGAGAGCCTGGATGTCAGAAGGCAAATGGGAGCCAGAAAAAGAACTACCACCTTTCCTCCCTACTAAGACTTGGTCTTCTCTTTTTTATCTTCAAAGTACTTAATAAACACTAATTAACCCCATGCCCTGTGAGGCAAATTTTGCCCAAAGCACCATGCTCTTAAGAGCTATGCACATCTCTAGTAATTGACTAGATTATCCTCATTGCCTGGAAATCAGTAAAGCTTTCTTCCACAAGCATCTTAGGGCTAGGGAGAAATTCTTGTATAGATAAACCTACATCTGACCTCATGAAATCAAGAATGTAGTGTAGGGTCCTCAAAGAAGAGATACCATTCTTTTGGCACAAGAAGTTTCTGACTTCAAAAAAAAAAAGATGGATGAATCCATAATTATTCATTGAGAATTATAAAAAAGCAAACCAGCAAAAGCTATCAATCAAAAACACCATAATCATGGGCTCACACTTGTATGTGCAAGACAAGTGTTGGATGAGGCACACATATATAAACATCTCCAAACTCAAAACCTGCAAATTATTGTAAAGTTCCTTATTCCCTCTCTGGCCAAAGCAATTGCAAAAGATCTTTTCATCTCAAATTGTGCAGTATTAAAAATTTACCTCTAGGTTTGAGTTCCTGCTTCTATGCACCATTAAAAGTGGGAGAATATGTATGCAGATACATGAAAAATATATGTATATATATATGCATGTATGTATGTAGAGAAAATACACACATGTGTGCATTTACAGTTATATGTACATCTATGTAAGAATATATATGTGTTCATATGTATTCGTTTGTTCTGTTGTGGCTCTTACACATTTTAGTTTTATGTCTCAAGGGCTTGATATTCCTCCTCCAACCTATCTCTTTATCTTGCACTCTGGCTCATGTTCACTATTTTCTACATCTGACTCCTTTCAGTTCTTCTAACTTAGGATGTCCTCCCTGATTTGTAAGCGCTTTTGCATGAGCTGCAGAATCTATGGGAATTATTTGCTCCTGAGCCTGGCCTTCTTGTTGTGTCCTTTCTCCTTTCTCCTGCATAGTTCTTTTAGTTCTTTCTATATTTTTTTAAAGGAATTTCTTTTTTAGTTGTAAATGGACACAATATCTTTATTTTTACATATTTTTTCCTATGTGGTGCTGAGGATTGAACCCAGTGCCTCTCACATGCTGGACAAGTGCTCTGCCCCTGAGCCACAACCCCAGTGCCTCTCTTGTATAGTTCTGAATTATCTTTCAGGATTTGTCTTTAAGGTCACCGTTCCTAGAAGGCCTTTACTGATACTACAGCTAAAGGCTATAAACACCCAGGATATGCCAAACTTTCTGAGTGATGATAAGATGTCACGCTTGTCAATGCCTGGATCCTGAGCTCAAGGACTGGAGTCCTGTATCTTTTTTGTTTACCTCTAATATCCCTGTGATCGCCACAACACTGGACCCTGAAGAGATGATTATTAACTATTAGTGAATGAATGGACTGTCACAAGGCATCTGCCTGAGGATCATGGAGCTCTGCTTTTCCCAATCAACACAAAGAGTGGGTTCCTATTGTTTCCCAATTTATCTACTGTGTTCAGTTTATTTGTATTTTTTTGTTGTTGTAGAAACTTCCATTGCATAGCCCTAGATTAATCATAATTCTTATTTCATTTTAAATTGCTTAATTCCAGCAAGTTTTCTTTTCCCCCCTGAAAGCAACATAGTTCTTTTAGGACGGATGGCAAGTTATCTCTAAACATTTTCCAAGTGTATACCCATTTAAATATTTACTTGGAAGTGTCATTTGTTTTCAAGAAACTTATTTAGAAATTAATTCTGAGTGACAAGTATGGTTCTGTAATCCATTTGGACAAAAGCAAGCTGGTTGCCCAGTTACCATTTTAAATGAGCTCATAAAGTAGTGCTTGGTAGTATCACTTTCATCTGGTGTTTACTGTACCTGGAAACTGTCCCTGTTGTATACTTTAAAAGCGTTTAGCTATAATGTGGTCCTAATGACCAAAGGACCACCACCACTGGCTAAATAAGGTTAGAGACAAGACCAAGAATATTTTACTACTCATAACATGCATTTAGATGCATCAAAGTCAAATTTGGCAAACTGGATGAAGTTACTTTTATGTAGATGGATGAGTGCTTTTCTTGCCTGGAATATTTTATTTATCAGAATCATAAAAGGGCTCCTTAACACTATAGGAAATGCTGTCACATTTAGTTCTGATCCTTATAACTTTCAGAAAAGAGGACCAGGAACACAGGGAGGAAATCAGCAGGGCACCGTCTGGGCGTGCAGGTGGATGGACAGCCGTGCGCTGCTGCTGCAGCTGTGTCTCTCTGGCAGGCAGCAAGGCCTCCTCAGCTGCGTTCAGAGCCCAAAAATAGACACTTTGCCTTCACTTCCTTTCCTGACTCACCTCAAACATAATGAGACTTTCCACTGACAAAAAGCATAGCTTTATTTTTATGCTCACAAGATCACCTGATCACACTGCAGTGGGGAGGACAAAATGTCGGTGTGCTCTCCTGTCCAGTGGACCCAACACAAGGGGCCTGTGCACCCATTTTGCCATATTCTTGTCCCAGAGTTCTCACAGTCTTTTTTTTTTTTTTAATCAGCTACCTTACCCTAGTCCTTCTGAAAAGAAGTCGAAGGTATTTTAAATGTAGAATATCTTTTTTGATCATAGTCACTCTGCTGTGCCATAGATCATTAAAATCTACTCCTCCTGTCTACCTGGAATTTTTTACCAACCTCTCTCTCTCCCCTCCTGCTCACTTCTGCCTCTCTTAACCACTGCTGTGGTTACTGAGAGATTTATATTATATCTCTTACTGTATGAGATTTATATTTTTGGCGCCCACGTATAAGTGAAAACAAGCAGTATTTGTCTTTCTGTGTCATTAAAAGTAAAATTTAAATTAAAAAAAAAAAAATAGCTGAAGCTAAGCCACAGGTCCCAGACTCCCTTGTGTTCAGAAGCAGCTGAGGGATTGGATTCTGAACAACATAATTTGGGTAGAAGTGATAGGCACTGCTCCCAGATGTAGCCAATAAAACCTGCTCAGTCCTCTGCACTGGGCCTCCTGTCTGCAGGAACCATGTTCGTGGTCTCAGAGTCTCTGAATGGAAGGAGCCTAAGTATAATGTCCTGCTGACCACCACTGGACCGTGACGTGAGCATGAAATCAAGTTGTGCAAAGGCACTGAGTTCTGAGGTGGTTTTTTGGAGCAGTTAACCTAAACTGACAATTGTGTGCTCCTTCGCCTTGTGACCTTTGTACACTCATGAAAATGGGTGACAAGAAAGAAAATCAGCAGTCAAAAGCGAAGCTAACGTGTGGCCTGAATGGGGAGGGTGGAGCCAAACCAGAGCAGCCGCCCCTCATTAGCCTGACCCTGTCATTTTGGAATGGTGGTAGTCGGGGTAGGAATGGAGAATTATTGCTACCAGCTCTACTTTCCAAACAGGGACATCTTCAAACTGCCCTCACAAACACTTGTACCCTTTAAAACCCACATTAATGTTGGTAGTCTCCACATGTGTTACCAGAGAAGTCACTCTGTTCCTCTATACAGGAACATTTTCTTCAATGCTGAGAATAGTTATATTTGGCCTCAGGCCCTCGGGAATATCACAGGCTTGTGGAGCCACAAAATATGTTTGTAAAAATTGTGTCTTCATTGGATGTGCTTATAATTCTCTGCTTAAGCAGAAATATATGCCCACAAAGAAAAAAAAAATCAAGTGTCAATTTGGCAACAATTCAGTTAATGTGCTCATCATAGCCAGAGAAACCAGGTAATTTGAGCTGAAAAAGAAAATTCACTTAGATAAGACCTTTTCAGTAAGGGCCACGCAGGAACATCTGCCTGTCATAAGCTGTCAAGTTTATGAAGACGGGCTTTATTTTCTTGGGAATTACAAGTATAGGAGAAGTACTCCAGTACTTGAAATAACCTTTACTCTCTGGAGACAGCCTTGGGCTATCAGGTACCAGAAAGGAAGCATCCTTTTCCCTTCTGAAAATATATGGTTTCAGCTTCCAGCAGTGACACTTTCTCTCAGGAAGGGGAAAAATGTCCTTTGTGTCCCTCCAGCCATACTACAGTCCTAAAACTGTCCCACCCACAGAAGACTTTATTATGCATGAGCACCTGCACTGGTGAAGCTCCCAAAGGCAGTTTTTAAAAATCAACTCTAAATAAACTATGTAGAGGATGAGGAAAATTGGAGATTAGGATCTAAAAGATCCTGCGGAGAAAACTACAGAAATTTCAACTGTCTTCTGTGTGCACAGCTGCCCTTCACTAACTCTTCCACCCAGGAACATCTGCCCAGGGCCTCACCACACACCCAGGGTGCAGACCAAGGGTTCGGTAATGCACGCTGTGATGCAGGATTATCCTTGTCTGCATCCTCTCCTGTCACTGCGGCTGGTTCCAAATGGAATTGTTGGTGATCCAGAAACAAAGTGGACTCCTTTCTGGGAAGCTGTAATAAGGGGATTAAGAAACTATAGAGGCCTACAAACATATTCCATGTTACTTAGAACTGGACTAGACACAGCCTTAATCAAATTTAATCAACCCATCTGAGGCAGATCAGAGAGGAGATCCAGACTGGGATGAATGCTAATGCTGTGGAGGGCACCGAGGGCCTTACTGGTAATAGGCAAGAAAGCCTCTTCCTCCAAACGTGAGAGATGCTCCACGGTGCAGGGCCATATGTCTGCTGCAATCTGTGGCCTTATGGATGGAGAACTCTCTCGACCCCCAGGCACCATGTTGAACATGGAACAAAACTGACAGTGCCAAAGGGTGAAAAGCATTCTCTGTGTTTCAAAGACAATTGAAATATTTTTAGGAACAAAAGCGTTGGCAAATGAATACAACACAGGTGTTGATTGCTTGCTACACGATTTCATCAAGGATGAGGAAAGAATGAGTTTTTAAAAATTTTAAAAATGGCTGACTCTAATATTGCAGGGTTTAGTCTTTTTTGAAACCACAAAACCATCACATATCCAAACATTTAGCATTTCTTCCCAAATTGACAGTTGGAAAGGCTCCGAATATTGGCATTTTTCAAGTAATGTTTGAAAGTTTTCTTCAAGAAGTGGCTTCAGAAACCACAGCATGCTTTATTAAATACTCAAGAGAGGGGGCACACTCTATTTATATAACATGGATTTGATTTTCTCTAAATAGCCTAGATTGGTAAACTTATGTGTAGTGATTAAGGTATGTGATCGAAGAATGGTGTGGGGAGGAGTGAAAGGATATAAAATTAAATTTGGAAGGCTAATTTACAAAGTGGTTCTAAAATCAACAATGTAATAGGAATTTTTAAGATGCTTCACAAGATGAGAAGATGGCCAAATAAGTGACTTGTTCCCAAAAATGATTTGACAGGCAAATATTTATTTGTGTGTTTGCATTCTGGTACATTATTTAAAAGATCAGTGCAATGGAGTTTAAAAGGACTTTGACATGCACTTTCAGTAATGAAGAACTAGGAATCTGGACAACCTCCTGCTGAGGACAGGAAGAAAAGGGTAAAAGAAGATTTTTTTTTTTAAATTGCTTGAAGGCATTAGAAAGCCAGTAAGGCATGCAAAGATTAGAGTGAAGAGTTTGAAGAGGACAGACATTTGGAAAGAAAATGCTATTGCATGCAGGATCATTTTTCCCTAGCTATGTCTGCCTGTTTTGGGTGAGTTGTCTACTAGCCAAGGCAACTGTCCACAGACTATCCTGGGGAGACAGGAGACACAAAACCAGAATGGAGGAGCTGCTAGTGGTGCTTTTAAAACATCCAGAGCTTTGGGTTAAAATCCCAAGATCTCTTAGAGGTGAGGACTACAGGAGTAAGGGTGATTCAGAAGTAGAATCAAGGGGCATGATGCCAGATTTAAATAATGTAAATCTTTGAAAATAGGGTAAAATGTGACTGTGTTGCTGGTGTGCATGGCCACCTGCTAATAATCATCATGAGTCATCTCTCGGGGAAGACAGGGTCAGTATAAGGCTAACCTTATCTCTATAATGTTTCCTATATAATATTCAGCACTCAGTCAAAATAATCAGGCACAGAGCAGATAAGAAAATAAAGGAAGGAAAACAGACTGTGGAAACAAACATTTTAAAAATCACAAATAAAGACTTGAGAATATCCATGCAAGGTATATTTAAGAGGACAGTTATTATTGGAATGTTCACCAGAAATTTGGAAGCTATATGAAGTGAATTATACAGAAATTGACTCTATGTGGTGACAGGACATTAGACACAATTGAAGAATCAACAAGTAAACCAAAGGATAGATCAGAGGAAACCGAACAATAAATAGTAAAAAGAATATTAAATTTAAAAAGGCTAAGAGGCATAGAAGACAGTGTGAAACGATCTAACAGACATAAAATCAGAGTCCCAGGAATAAAGATAAGAGAAAAAAGGACAATGATCAATAGTAAAACAATAGCAGTTGAGGCTTTTTGGTTTTGTCTTTTTGTTTGTTTGAAGTAAAACATCAAACTACATATTTAAAAAAGACCACAAACACCAAGAAGGAGTTACATATAAGATAAACTACTAAAAACCAACAGGAAAAAAATAATATCATAAAAACAGGAAGAATAAAGAGAAAATGCAAAAAGAAGAAATAATTAGATTTACAAGCATCTTCTGAAATGAAAAAGTGGATACTTAATGTCGCTAGAGAAAAGAAATAAAATAACTAACAATCTAGAATTTTAAAACCAGTAAAAATATCCTTTAGAAATAAAGATAACATTTTTAAAAATTTTTATTTAATTTTTTTGTTACCTAGTTCTTGTTTTATTTTTTATTGACATAATGATTCTGCATATTTAGGGTGCATACTATGGTAATATGATATGTACATATAACATGTGATGATCAAATTAGGGTGATTAGGATATCCATGACCACTTTTGGTCATAAGGACATTCAAAATCCTCTCTTCTAGCTATTTTGAAAGATTACAAATAATTATTAACCATTAAATGAAACAAATAGAGAAAATTCATCACTAGCAGAACTAAACTAAAATAAATACTAAATGGTATTAATAATACACTCTAAGCATATGCATAATGCTAGACTATAGGCAGAAGGAAAGAGATCCCAGGTGGAAAGTTGTATATTCAAGAAGAATTAAACAAAAACACTATCAAGGAAAACATCAAATAAATAAAATACATGTGAAGTCTAAATTAATTCTAACTTTAATATACATTATTAATAAACGGAGTTTAAAATATACAGAGAATTTAGAAACTTAAAAAGTCATTGGTATTTAAGTGTTCTAAGGTCTTCTCATTGTTAAAGGTCAAATTAATAATTTATACAACTTGAATAAATCTATAGTGCCTACAACAATTGCTAGGGTAAACAGTAAAAGAATAGGAAAAACTAACAGAAGTAGAAATAGAATGATTTTAAAAATATTAAGTAATTAAAAAAAAAAAACAGGAGGGACTGAGGTTGTGGCTCAGTGGTAGAGTGTTTGCTTAGCATGTGTGAGACACTGGGCTCAATTCTTGGCACCACATATAAATTAATAAATAAAGGTCCATCAACATCTAAAAAAATTTAAAAAACAGGAAAGTAAAGAAAAAATACATATAAGAATACAAAGTATATTGATTTAAATCAAAATACAATAGTAAATATATATAAAATTACTACAAACCAGCAATGTGTCCTTGGTAGATGCTCAGGTCTAAAATGTACATATGAGCAACAAAGATATTAAAAGATGCAAAGCAAGAGTCTTCATAACTTAAACCAGTACAAGTATTCATAAAAAGTGAAATCAAATTAATTATTTATATATGCATATATATACATGTATATATGCATGTATGATTGTGTTCATAAAATCACCATGAAGTTCTATACAACAAGGAAAAGGAATGGGTCACAATCATATTAATGCAACAGATTAATCTTACAAACATAATATTGAAAGAAACAAGGTTTAAAATGTTCTTTCAAGGATTTCATGTTTGTAAATTTTATAAACAGATAAAACTAAACTGGGGTATTAGAACTCAGGATAGTGGTTACTTTGGGAGAATAAGATAATGACTGGGAAGCTACAGAAGAGATTTCTGGGATACTGACAAAGTTCTATTTCTTGACTTGGCTTTTAGTAACACAGCTTGCTTTTAAAACCAAGGGAAAACCTGAGCAAACCCTCCAGCTTCACTTGCTTTTAGCTTCTTGCCTTTATCACCAATTTTGCAGGTCAAATACCTAAGCAATGTACTTCCATTAGCTTTGTTGTAGAAAACACCTCTGACACTCTGGTCACAATGGTGATGGTCACCTCATTGTTGCCTGAGTTGTTTACAGTAACCTGAAGGTAGCTCAAATTACTTTAAACTACCTGCCCTCCACACGGCCTGCCACAAGCATCCAGTGGGTGAGATTTTGACTTCAGAGACCCAAACCTTCACCCTCAGAGTACACTAACACCGCTATTTTCTGAACATGCATCCTTGAAGAGCCATAAATTTGGTCATACACAGACCACAGAGTATTTCATTTCTCCCTGCACCCAATCACCTTTCCCCATACCTCAGACCACTCTCTTTAGCCCATAAATATCTTAAACCATGTTCTCAAGGAGTCAGGCTAGTTTTCTTGTCTCCACAGGCTTCTTTTGAATAAACTCTCTCTTTTGTAAAATGTGTAGTTTCAGTGATTGGCCTGATCCAGTAACACTTTGTGATGTCTAGTTGCACAGAAGCTTTATAGACTTGTGCACTTTTCTGTTTGTGTTTTCATGCCCACTAAGTAGAGTTTTTAAAACATAAAATATTGGGATAGCTAAAAAAGATTCCATAGAAATTGAGAGCAGAATTGAAGTCACTAGCGGTTAGGAAGAGTTGGGAACAGAGAGAGGGAGGTTGGATAACAGGTATCAAAATACAACTTGGAGCTGGGCTCAGTCGGTGTGCATACCTGTAATCCCAGCGAATCAGGAGGCTGAGGTAGGAGGATCTCAAGGTGAAAGTCAGCCTCAGCAAAAGTGAGGTGCTAAGCAGCTTGGTGAGACCCTGTCTCTAAATAAAATACAAAATAAGGCTGGGGATGCGGCTCAGTGGTCAAGTGTCCCTGAGTTCAATCCCCAGTACTCCAAATAAAACAAAAACAGTTTTGGGGGGAGGAATAACTTCCACTGTTCTATAGCAAAGAGGGTGAATATAATTCACAACAATTTTTATGTAATTATAAAGAACTAGACAAGAGGTGTTCGAAGGTCCTGGACACAAAGAAGGGATCAATGTTTAATAAGATGGAAATGCTAATTACTCTGATTTGCTCATACATTATGCATACATATGCATACATATCAAATTATCATGTAGTACTCCATAAATATATACACTTATTATTGTCAATAAAATTAATTTTTAATTTTTTTTAAAATAAAACATCCTAAAAAAGGCATCTGCCCACTTAGATGACCTTTCTGGCAATGTCTTTTCATTTCTAAAATAGGGATAATGACATTAATTTTTGGTATATTACAGGGTCATAAAGGTAGGGTGCTTCACAGAGCTATTGGTAAATAGGACAAACTGAGTAAATGAAAGATATGTGACATCTGGCCAAAAATACTTAATATACATTGTTTAAGACAAATATATACATTGTTTAAGACAAACTGTCTTCACGGTACTGATTTCAGCAAAGCTATTTCCTCTGTTTGTATGTGATAGTAGTAGACACTGAAATAGATTAATAACCAAATTATAGTCATTAAGATAAATTCCTATCTAGTACTATCACTTCAGGGTGGGGCATGCTATAGTTGTGGCTAAGATTCTAGGGTTTTGTGAATGCTAAGCTTAGTTTCAAATCCAAGTCCTATCTCTTATTTGCTGTTTGAGGTTGGATAGGGTGATGCCCTAAGCTTCAGGTTTTCTACCTGCAAAATGAGTCTAATAAGATAATCAGGAAGAAGATGGCTGAGTAGAGAAAAGCTGTGTTCCAAGCTGCACTATAGCACAGGACCAAAGCAGTAGGTATACAGCTCCTAAGCTAGGTGGGTGAAAGAGGGATTTCACTAAAATTTAATATTCAACACTCCACACAGCTTAGGGACTCATAAATTTCAATACAATAAACAGAGAAAAAAGAGTGCATCAGAGCCAATCTGGTGGGTGTTACCAGTGTGGATTCATCACAAGCAGAGAGTGCAGGAACGCTGTGTAGGTAGAGAAAACCCTGAGGTCAAAAATGTTGCCTTATCTTTGCTTATTCAGAGACTGTACTGCACACTGGTGCTTGAAAAACAAACTCTATCTCAACTGGCTTTGGGGAGTTGAGGCAGGAGCCATTTAGGAGTGAGCATATGGCTTTAGCTGCTGCAGGCTTGGGAGATCCCCAGAGGCCAAAAATAGCCACAGTATCCCAGTAGGTGCCTTACCTAGGCTGGGTCTGGTGGAACATGAGTAAAACAGGTGCAGAGTAGACTCTACCAAAATGGAAGGGCAAACTTGCTTCTCCTTTGTGTTGGGCAATTCAAATAACAAGATGAAATCGGCCAGGAATCTGAGTAGATGGGGATGAATATATTTAGGTACAGAGCCCAGAAAAGCTTTGTTCCTGGCCATCAGTGAGTGGAGGATTGGCCCCCATGCCCTACGACTGGATTTCTTATGAAGCTTCTGAAAAACAGACCTGCAGAAGAGACTGGCTACTGTCTAGCCCTAGAGGTGGGTTGATCTAGTCTATCAAAGGAGGTTCCTGATTAGAACAAAGCCTGATTAGACCTAACCAAGCCTGCCTGAGTTCCCTTCACAGAATGCTACAGAAGCTGTATCCTGGGAGTGCACCAAACTAGTTTGAATGGACAAAACACCAGTTGATTGTACATGCTAACCCATCCCAACCCATAATGGTGAGAAGGGAAACTGGGTTTTATATCAAACATCTTCAACTTTATCTTCAACTGGCAGCTCAAAAGAGAGCAACACAAAAACAGGAAGGAGGAAACAACCCCACCCCTTGTTCTCTATATCAGTATATAACTCAAGAGGAATTGGAAAGACTGTTGGACATACACAATGACTACCAATCTGGTCATAAAACTATTTTGATCACTTTTGTGGATATGTTTACCTCATTCTTTATTAAGATTTGGGAATTTTTTAAAAAATTATTTTATGTTTTTTTATTTTGTGTGTATGAGTCAGAGGGTACACAAGTGTGAATTCTGGCTGTGCTGATGGGTTGAGGGACATATATACATACACTTACTTGTTTCTTTTTCTTTTATTTTTAGCATTTTAATGTAATTATTTTTTTTCCTACTGTGATATTTTGAGAATTTGGGTTTTTGTTGTTGTTGTTGTTTCTTTGTTTTTTGAATTGCATGTTTTGATTTGCTTTTGTATTATTTTCATTTGTTTTTTCTCTTGTTTCTCTTTCTGTCTTATCTTCTCCTGCTAATAGCCAAATTCTATTGTTTTGTCTCCCTTTCTCCTAATACCTTCCTTATTCTAGTTTTCCCCTCCTTCCATGTACCATCACCTACTTTCTCTTCTGCATTTTCTCTGTTCACATTTTAAAATTTTAAACTCTGTTATAACTTTCTTTCCCTCTAATTAATTATATTTTTACCATATTTCAGAAATAATTGGTTTATGTAAGTAATACAATCATTACTGCTGAGGATTACATAGTTGACACCTGCTGTTTGCATTAAAGCCAGATCTAGTTTATGGTTATTGTTTTTGCTAAGCCCACTATTCCTGCTTATTGTTGGTAATTAATATCAAAGACATCATAGTAGGAAATGGGTATTTAATTTAACACTGTAATATTTGCAATGGATGTTAGTATTGTTTATTTCATCCCCTTCTATGAGGTGCTATGAACCTAGATGAACACTAAAAGTTCACAGGTTGGAGATTCTGTAGCTGAACAGAACACTCCTTGATATTACTCCAACTCAAAGAAATGAGAAGACAAAAGCTCCAAACCAACAACAAGGACCCAAGGAAGAACACAGAACCTCAGGTCCCACCCTCTGGTGTTGATGTGCACATTAAGAACAGAGAGAAGTTCTAGAACAAATAAGATAATTGCACACAAAAGGATATGTGAAATAAAAAGAGATAGAGGAAGCCACCTCAATTGATGTGCAAGTCCAAGACCTCTAAAAGCTTGAGAAAACAGGCAAACCAATCTCCCCCTAAAATCCACAATCCTGCCAAAAAGAATCCAACTGATAGTGAGGTGGATGAAAGCTCAGAGAAAGATAAAAAAAATCTGATTATTAAAATGTGCTATGAACTAAAAGATCTAAAGAAGGAATTAAGAGAATTATTGTGGGAGATGAAAGATCAGTTTAATAAACACATATAAACAGTGAAAAGAAACCAAGCAGAATTCCTATAAATGAAAGACATGATGATTCAAATTTTTAAAAATTACATGAAAGCATCATCACTAACAGATTAGATTGCACAGAAAATAGAATGTTAGCCCTTAAAGATAGAACTTCAGGCCTTGAAGACAGGATATGTGATCTTGAGTACACAGAATGCAATAAAGAAAAATAAGTACATAGACCATAACCATAATACATAAGAACTCTGGCACAACATCAAAAGGCCAAACCTGAGAATCACCAGAAAGCAGAAAACATGAAGAAACACACTAAAGGCATAAAGATCATTTTCAACAAGAGAGTTATTGAAAACTTTCCAATATCAGAAATGAGATATACATCCATATACAGGAGGCTTATAGAATTACCAAATATACTCAGTAAAATAAGAAGTTCACCAAGTCACATAAGTGCTAACATAGGAAATAAGGAAAAAAAATATTAAAAGCTGCAAGAGAGAAACATCAGGTCACTTTTAGAGGCAAACCAGTAAGGCTCACTTCTGATTTCTCAGTTCAGACCCCCAAATCAAAAAATCAGTGATGCAAGAGGAGATATCACCCCAGACCTTTCTGAAATTCCTAGGACTATCAAAAACTAATTTAAAAATTTATATTATAATAAACTGGAAAAATGGAAGACACTGAAAAATTTCTTTACATATATGAATTGCCCATATTAAGTCAGGAAGATACAGAAAACTCAAACAGACCAATATGAGGTATTGAAATTGAAATAGCAATTAAAATCTTCCAAAAAAGAAAATCTCAGGATTTTCTTTTAAAATTTTCTTTTTAAAATTTTTTCAGGTGAATTTTACCAGACCTTTACAGAAGAACTAACACTAGTCTTTCTCAAATTGTTCCATGAAATTGAAAGGAGTGGGGAGCACTCCCAAGTACATTTTTTGAAACCGGTATAACTCTTATCCCAGAACTAGATGAAGACATATCAAGGAAAGAATATGACAGACCAATATATTTGATGAACATAGATGCAAAAATCCTTGATAAGATATTAACAAACTGCACACAAAAATGTATCAAATAATGCACTATGATCAAGTGGGTTTCACTCCAGGGATGCAAGATTGATTCAACACACAAATCAACCAATGCAATTCACCCTTAAATAGAATCAAGGACAAGAATCACATGATCATCTCAATATTTATTGATCCAGAAAAAATCTTTGATAAAATCCATTGCCCATTCACATTAAAAATGCTGAAGAAACTAGGGATCAAAGGAACCTATCTCAATATCATAGTCCATTTATGGCAAACCCAAAGCCAACAGCACACTAAATGGAGAAAAACTAAAGGCATTTTTTTCAAAAATTAGGAAGACATGACTATCCACTTTCACCACTCATGTTTTATAGAGCCCTCAAAACAGTAGCCAGAGCAATCAAGGATGAAAAGAAAAGTAAAGGATACATATAGGAAAAGAAGAAGTCAAACTATCTTTATTTGCCAACAGTATGATCTTATATCTAGAACACCAAAACAAACAACCAAAAAACCTTCACCAGCAGAATTCTGAAGCTTATTAATAAGATTAGCAAACAGCAGTACACAATGTCAGCAGCCACAAATCACTAGAATTACATAAAGAACTATTCAAGTATAAATTTACTAAACAAGTAAAAAGTAGAAAGTAAAGTAGAGGAAGGAGAATGGGGAAAGAGAAGGAAAACTGGAGAAAACAGGAGGAAGGGAAAGGCCGGGATCATAAGCTGTAATTGACTTCCATGCATATAGGATTTTGTCAGGATGAATCTAATTACTATATATAACTATAAACTCTAATAAAAATGAGATTAATAACAGAACCAAAGCATATAGTTTACTATAATCATTAAATAATGTATAATGTACTTACCACAGTCCCTTAAGCCCTCAGTTAGTTTTAGCTAAAAAATATATTAATTACCAAAAATTTGGCTTTATAATTGCCATCTAAGTAAAAGAGTGCTCCATTCATCTTCTAAGATGGATGTGAATCAAATCACTATCAGTTTTTGAGTAAAATTTCTGGTAACATCAGCCAGTAAGTGCAGCATTCTGAAAATAATTTTCACATCTTTTGCAAATAAATCATACAATCAATCATACTATAAAAATAAAATATACTAAAATAATTTAAAATATTGCTGCCTCTGGGGCAATATAGTCAGGTAGTACCCTATATAAAATTAGTTAATCAGTCAACTTAATCAGGTAGTTAGGCAGTTTTTAATTTATTTATTCTACAAAATTTAGCAAGTGTTACACTAAGTGCTTTGCACTGAGCATAAAGATAAATAAGATAGAGTCCCTGACTGAGCAACTCATTTTCAGTGTAAGAAAAATAGTAAGGTCTTTATTCAGTTACCCACTTGAAAATTATTGAGCACTAAGATGATGAATAATCAAAGATGAATGGCCTTGGTGGCCTCTGCTCTGGAAGAGTAGGGTCTGGAGAGCATGATGAATTCCAATAACACAGTTCTAAGTTTTATGATAAAAGATGATGGAGGAAACAGCAGACTCCCTCTGGTGAAAGCAGTGGTCACAAAGAGGTGACAGCTAAGTTATGTCCTGGGAAGTAACATCATTCACAAAGTCATATACATCAGCAGATTCAAGGAGCTGCAAATTTCCCCAGTGAGGCTAGAACCCAGGTAGTTGGAGAAAATGAAGGGAGAAAAGACTGAAGAGCAAAGAGAGGGCCAGGCAGTAAATAATCGTTTACCACCTTCCTAATTACATTGAACTTCATCCTTTCAACCGTGCCTGGATATTGGTGATATGTTCACGTTTACATTTTCAAAACACAGCTCTCATGGCTATGTGAAGAGTGCTCACGAAATCAGAGACTTGTATATAACAAAGCAGGGGGGGGGTTGTATATAAGGGACATTACACATGCAGAGCTAACGATGTCACTGACTGTGGGAGAAAAGGGCTGGATTTTTTAGTGGTGTCTCCCCAGGGATGAAATATGTAAGAGGAATGGGCTGGTGATGAGAGTAATTTCTATCTGTTGAATTTTAGGTGCCTGTGAAATATCTAGAGGAGAATGTCTTTGAGGTCAAGGATTACACCTCTATAGATCCTTGATGTAAATCCGTAACATTTTCCTTCATCTGATAAATGATGCTTAGGCTATCTTCACAGTTGCAAACTAGTGTGCTATTTTAATGATCACACTTTCCTAATGAAAGCCTGACAAATCCTGTAGAGCAAGAATCAGTTCTGTGCCCCAGTAAATCAATGGTCCTCCACAAATAGCTCTACAAACCTCAAAAACTCCTTTTGCCTCCTTTTTATAAAATTTCCCTCCTCTGCTGACCACAAAAAAACTCTCAAAGACAAATTTTAGCAAGTATCTGTAAACAAAATAAAGCTTAAGCTTCTGATATTTTGAAGAGCTGAGAGAGTTGAAGCTGTCTGCCTACAGTGATCTTCTTTTACTCTCTGAAAACAGTGTGTAGGAAAAAAGCAGAGTCAATTCAAATCTTGATTCTGTGGTCTTGTTGTACAAAATAAATACTTTTGTTATCTTTATGTGTTATTACTTTTCCTCCCATGTTCACATTATTTGCATTGTTGTCCCATCAACTTATGGAGGTGTGTCTTTGGTATCTTTGAATTGTCTGAGGCCCTAAGCACAGCACATATAGTCTGTACTCAGGAATGATTATTTGATACACTATTTGGACTCACAAAGCAATACCCTTTTAATTATTTTAAATTATTACTACCAGTTATTAATTTTTAATAATTCAAAAATTAAACTTAGGCTATAAGTCTTAAGCTAAAATATTAGGGTTTTCAAAACATTGCTAACTTTCTTGGAAAATACTTACCAGGCCCCCCACAAAATTAGCTCTCTTAATTGCTTATTGATACATCCTCTGAATTGTTAAAGGAAAAACAATGTTTGATTCATAAAATTCACATTATGATAGGGCATTAATACTATTGTGTTTTTCCCCCTTTGCTATTGAAACTTATGATTTGCCAAAGAAAAGAGTGAAAGCCACAAATCCCACAGTGACCTCACTCATGTCCACATAGCCAACCGCTTGTCATATTTACCAGGTGGCCAGGCAGGACATTCATAAAGGCCATACCGCCTTTGAAAACAGGCTAGTCTCTTTCAGTGAAACTTGAGGCCAATATGCTTCTGCACATTGCTGTTATCACAGGCTTCTCAGGTTTGTATTTTACGAATTATCATTGAAACGTGCCACCAATTTAAGGAAGGACAAAGGTAATTTTTAGAATCAACTGAGTATGTTCTCTGAATATTAAGAACTCTTGCAAAGTTCTTGTATTTGTGGAAGATTGCTTCTATTGCAAAGACTTGAGTTTCAGCCTTGAAGGGATTAATCTCCTTTTAGATGATCAGTGGACCATGGAGAGCTACCTCTCCAAACAATGATAACATCCTACATTGAGACATTGATGGGGCTAGCATGAATCTATTAGGACATGAAGCTATAAGGGGATAAAAATATAGGATTTTAAGGTAGCTCTCTAGGTAAAATAACACAAGCCACACTAACTTCATTCTCAGTGAGTATTGAAATAGACCCAATTCTCACTCAGAGAGCTCCTTCCAAACTAAAAAAAAATAAAATAAAAGTAAAAAGCTTAGTGTAGAAAAGACCATATTGCCATGCTTCAGAAGTCTGCCAACTTTCTGTGGACCAGAGGTTTGACTCTTTCATTATTTGTTGATTATAGTAACATTTAAAGTCCTGAGATACTCAGAAACAGTTAATTTATATGCTTCCTGTTTTAGTTATTCTGCTTTTAAAAGATTTTTTTTAAATTGCCAGTCATCATTAAATCCATAAAACTAATGTGTCAATTGGTTCAACTCTTTGGTTTCTGTTAAGTGTTTATTGAATAAGCTGCAATGTATCCAACAATATAGACAAGGTCTATTCTAAATTTACAAGCTGAATTGGCTTAAGCATTACTCATAAGAAGGTCCTAAACAAGCATATATTGATCAAATTTTGAAGTTATTTTGTGGGTTATAAACTTAATGTGATACTCTGGGGGAAAATAAAAAGGGATTTGTGGGAAGAGTCTTCATTGGACTCAGCTATTCTAAGATTTCACTCCTAAGTTGTGGCTTGATGTAAAATCTTAAAATGTCAGATGTTACTGGGTTCTGCAGATCCAGAGTAAGGAGAAAGGCCAAAACAATTGCTTTCAAATATAAATCTAGAGTAGATTTCTCAATTAAAATGAAAATCTAACTTAACTCTGGATAAGATTAACAATTATCTGATCACTTTGATCAATATTAATTATGTGAGCACAACTGTAATTTGGCCAATGTAACTTTTTCCCACTCTTGATATTTCCATGTTGTGTAATTGAATTGAGCACAGGTTGGCACTAAAACTTTTGAGGGTATGGCAATGAGTTCAACCAATTCACAACCTCCAACTTCATACAAACAGTGTGATGCCCATGTCTTTCTTTGAGGTCCTGGAAGCCAGTTCATAAACGTTAGTGTCCTTGGGAAATAGAAGGGTTCTATATGGGATATCTGCTTCTGAAAGATAGACCTGGAACTCTAGAGATCTCAGACACAAGGGTTCACTATTTTTTCCTGGCCCTTATCAGCATATGACTTTCCTCAAACATTTTTTTCCTTAAACAGGGTAATGATAGAAAATTTAGAGCTATGGTTCAGAGAAAGCTTCTGCCTTTACTGCATTTTAAAATATTATTTTAGAAATAACAATATTGGTCTATAGCTCTTCATTTATATTGGCTGTTATACAGAGATCTTATTTCCAAAGCCTTTGTTTACAGAACTCTTTTGCATCTTTTATCTTATTAGATCTTCATATTTACTCTTTGAGGTAACTACTCCTCTTTATATTTAACAGATAAGGAAAACAAAGCTCAGTAGATTAAGTGACCTGCCCAAACTCATAAAGCTAACAGCAGTAGAACTTAAATCCCAGGTTTCTGACTCTTAGAACTTAAAAAATATTCACATGAAAATATCTACTAGAATCCACTGAATAATCAAGCTGCGGAGTATTTCTGGAACTTCAGAGATCAATTCACAAAATGCTAAAGCAGCAATCTCAGGAACAGATGTAAACAGTGAAGACTCTAGAAGGTCTTTTAATGAACAGAAGCTGTCATGAGATTCAGAAATATTTGGTTCCATTTTTGAGTGCCTCTACTCCTCTTCCTTCACTGATGGAGTGTTGGCGATGAAGTGGAGGAAGTGGACAAAGTGTTGCATGGATGACTAACATTTCACCATCCTCTTTAAGTACAGTGCCCAGAATTCTACTCAGTGGAGATGGTAGGAAATTAAAAGAAATAGAACCTATAGGAGAAAGGATGAGTGTTTCCATTACAATGACAGAAGTTTATCAGGATGAAAGCCAGAGTTGTGGGTCAGATTCATCTTTATCCTAAGAGGCCATGACAGTGTTACACTAGAAATATAGATGATTCTCAGATTGGTATCATTCAGCTGAAATGTTCCGCTTTAAAAAAAAAAAAAAACTACAAGTGATAAAGTCCTAAGGTTATGCAGAACTGGGGGTGGAGAAAGAGGGAGCAAAAGGAGTTTGTTTAGAAGAATTTACTCCCAGAAGTCCTAAATTATGCCTCAAAGATAGTCATTTAAAACTGTTCCACACAAACAACTTGTAAACAAATACATTTACAGTATAACTCTTTAAATGGAAGAGTTAAAGAAGGAAAAGAAAAACATCAAATTGTAAGCAGTAAATAGTGACTTCAAATAGCTCCACTTCAAAAGTATCACATGCTTCAGACCAAAGAGAAGCCTCACACAGGATGAACTATCAATTCACCAATTCTGTCCAACCTCAGATTTCTGTGCCTCTTTGTATCTACAGGAGAGCGTCAATTTTTCTTATTTGCAGATTTGTGCAGAGTGGTGGTGACAAATTAGAGTTGGCCATTGTGGACATCCCCAGCTGAGGGAGATCAAGGTGACATTCTGTCTTTTTGTTTAGCTCTCATGCTGTATCCAAGGTCTTTTTCACTGGTTCACATTTTTCCTATTTTGGGGTTGGGGTGGGGGGGTTTGCTCTTTAAAATGACAATCAAACATAGTACTAAAGTAGTGTCTATTATTTTTAAGCCCAAGAAATTTGTGATGTGCCTTATGGAGAAAATACTTGTTATATAAGCTGTCTTTATTTAATCATGAATTAATCAATCAATGATGATATTGAATAAGTGTCTTTAGACAGAAAAATATGAAAAACAAGGTTTAGAACTGATAGGTTGATGAACTATGATTCTGTATTTCCCTTAAGGTCAGTAGTTCGGGATTTGTTAATTCAATGTTTCTTGTGAATTTATAGAGCATATATACATAACTATAACAAATAATAAGACTCAACTATAGCTTTTGTTTCTGATATCCAGAATTACAGACTTATCAACCAGATAAAAGCTAAACAAAAGTATTTGATGTTACTGTTAAGAACTTCTGAAGCTGTAACTACAAACCCCAAATTTTGAATGTCACAATAGGTTTTGGAAAAAAAACAGACATATTTTAAATGATTTTAGACTTCTGTTGATGCACATGTATACATTTTTTAGGCACATTTTTTCCTTTTAATGGAAATATAATGATTTAGAAAACAATTCAAGCAAATAAAGCATTTCACAATATTGTGAAAGGATAATGTTATCAAATAAAATGAGGCTTCAGTAAACATGTCCAAGCTGAGTTTTAAAATAATCTGTATTATAAGAGTTAGTATCATTGAAATATAAAACTAACATGAATATCTTTTTATGTACATTATTTTTTTTCTTACTGGATATAATAATAGTTTGTATTAGTATAGCTCATGGTGGTTTTAAAATCTGTTCATGGGCAAAACATCACTCTGATCCTTTCCAAGGCCAACAGCCATTCCAGTATTTCCACTACAATTTAATTTATGAAATCAGGGAGTTTGGGGCATAAAGTGACTTGCCTGTAACAGCAAGTCATCTACATGTATTGTTGTGACTGAAATTCAGAAGACCTCAGAAGCTTATCCTACATTTAGTCCTATGTTGCTGTATCAAAGACCATTTAGCCTTGACAATTTTTTACTACACCTCACCTTTCTGCAAGCCAAATCCAAAAACCATTTGATACTAACCTAAATAGATAGTTGTTCATTATTTCCGTTTTTTAACTCCACATATCTGAATTTGAAATACTGCTTTTTACATAATACATTTCACTTTACGTTTACTTCTGACTTAGAAATGCATTATCGCATGTCTAGGAAATGAGAAGTATTTACTGAGATGCAAATTGAATTTTTAACTTGTATCTTATGAGTTCTTGCTAAAATCTCATTTCCTTAGTCACATAATTAATCTGGGATTGGGCAAGAATATTTGATTTGGGGGAACATGAAGAGTGGTTGATATTGTATACTAAAGAATATCTGCTTTAGACTAAACAGAAAAGTGACTTGAAGGTAAGAAAATATATCTACCTTTAAAAAATGATCTTTTATTAAATTCACTAATTTGAGGCATAAAGCATATTGGCAATTATTCAGAATCATTTACCACTATCATGACCAGGGATGTTCGTATGGTTCTGCCCTAAATAGTGTCCCCATGTGGCTTTCTATTGGACCCACTTCTCCACCCCAGTTTCAGGTGACCACCAATCTCCTTTCTGAATATAATTTTGGATATTCTATAATTTCATATACATGCAACCATATATTATATAATCTTTGCTATGACAGGGTTATTTTTAAGTTTGTTCTATTGTGTATATTAATATTTCATATATTTTTTAGTACTTGGTATTACTGAAATACTAGGTCATCCATTGAATTTTCTACTGAAATTTCGTTAAACAAGAGGTGGGTTATCCCCAGTGTGGGTCCGTTATCAATAAAGCCACTATGAATATTTGTGTAGAGTCTCTCTGTGTAGGTATGTTTTCTGCCTTTTGGATAAATGCCTAAGAGTGAAGTTATTGGGTCATAAGGTCAGTAGGTTTAGTGATATCAGGATTTGTGATACTCATTTTCAAATGAGTTGTAATTTTTCACATTTCTGACAGTAATGTATGAAATTTCCAGTTGCTTCACATCCTGTTGATATGTGGTATTGTCACAAGTGTTTTTAATGTTATTCATTTCGGTTGGGGTAAGGGGGTATCTCATTATGATTTTAATCTGTATGTCTTTAATTTGTATGTATTGGTGTTGATGAGCATCTTTTCAATGCTTATTATGGACTTGCCTATGAACTGTTCTTCACATCTCTTGTGCATGGAGGTAAGGGCTGTTTGTTTCATTTTTGAATTGTAAATATTCGTCTTATATTTTAGATATTGACTGTATGACAGATATATATCCTGCAAATTTTTTGTCCTTTTCTGTGGCTTGTGTTTTTATCATCTTTACCATGTTTTTTAAGGGTATGTTTTAAGTATAATTAAGTCAGTTTCATCACTTTTTGTTTTTTATTCCATACCTTTTGCTTTATACTTCATGTAGTCAAAAATGTTTGATAACCCAATTTTAATAAATTTGCCCCTATGTTTGTAAAAAAAATAATCATTTAAAAATCTTGCTGTCAATAATAATACAATGCTGGAGAAATAATAAAATGTCAAGAAAAAGGAACACTTTTACAGTGTTGGTGGGATTGTAAATTAGAACAACCACTTTGGAAATCGGTATGGAGTTTCCTCAAAAGATTAGGCATGAAGTCATGATATGACCAAGATATACCACTCCTAGGTATTTATTGCAAAGAATTAAAGTCATCATACTAAATAATACATGCACATAGCCATTTTACAGTTGAACAATACACAATAGCCAAACTATGGAAACAGCCTAGTTGTCTGTTAATGGATAAATGAGGAAAATATGGTATACATAAATCACACAGTTTTATTCAGCCATAAAGAAGAATGCAATTATGTCATCTGCAGAAAAATGAGTGAAAATTGACAGCATGATGTTAAACAAAATAAGCCAAACTCGGAAAGTCAAGCATTGTATGTTTTCTCTCAAGTGAGGAAGCTAGAGAAAAGAAACAAAAGATGATGGTGTTGGGCATCTCATGAAAATTGAAGGAAGATCAATAGAATAGAGGAAGAAGGGAAGAGGGATAGTGAGGAGGGGAAAATAGGTGAGATATTGGGGAACAAAACTGACAAAGAATATTTGTACATGTACAAATATGTAACAATGGATTTTACTATTATGTGTAATTACACTGCACTAAAAAAGGTAAAAGCAAAAAAAAAAAGATTTAAAAAATTCATCACTTTAAAAAAACTGTTATGTGTCACCCTTGAAATAATAAAAATATGTATCATTATTTTTTTGGTTGCCATAATGTTGAAAAACTTCAGAGAAAAAACATTTCTTTGGATGGGGGTGCTATGATGGTCCCTATTTATCTGTATCTGGCCAATTATTTTTTTTAAATGGATGTAAATGATCATTAACCTAGAGAAGTGTGACGAGAAATAAAAAATTCACATGTATATGAAGGCAGGATGACAGTATATCAGAAAAATAAAAAGGAAGACCAAGTGGAAGGATTTTAGCAGGTCAAAAGAAAAAGGGGAGGTTACCAAAATTTCAGTATCTTACGAAAAACTTCACAGGATTCCAATCACCTATCGTCCACACCAAACCTTGTGTCTGGGTAAAGTAAAAGTTCAGTGTTCTTTCAGACAATTAAGAAGTTTTGCAACAAATTGAAGAGTTCAGGGAATTAGTGTGGGAGCTAAGATGTGGTGTTTATGTCCACATCATTCTTTTTTTTTTAATTTTAAAAAATATTTATTATATTGAATCTTCAAAATATGAACATTAAACTTCTCTATATTTAATTAAATCTGCTTTGATTTCTACCATCTGAATGAGCTCAGCTCACTGAATAAACTTGCTTTTGTTACACCTGTGGTGCCCTAGCTGTTGGAGAAGGCTGAGGAGGCACAGGAATAGGCATACTACTGCAAATTTGCTGAGACATGACAGAACTTTCCTCAGGAGTGTTTTAAATGGCACAGGTAAGAGCTAGAGATGGCCCTGCTGAAAGAATCATCTGGATACGTGGTGTAGTCCACCTTCTTGTTGCTGTGACCATAAGACCTGAGAAGAGCAATTTTAGAGGAGTAAAAGATTATTTGAGGGTCACAGTTTCAGAGGTCTCAGTCTGTAGAGGACTGGCTCCATTGTTGTAAGCCCAAGGAGAGGCAGGACATCATGACAGAAGAGTGTGGTGGAGGAAAGGGGCTCAGGACCTGGCACCACAAAGCAGAGAGACAGCTGCACTCACCCAGGTCAAAATATAAACCCCAAAGGCACATTCCCAGTGACGCACCTCCTCTAGCCACATCCTCGCTACCTAACACCCAGTTAATCCATTCAAGTGGATTAATTCACTGATTAGGTTAAGGTTGTCATAACCCAGTCACTTTTCCTCTAAACCTTCTTGCATTTTCTCACATCTGAGCTTTTGGGGGACACTTCACTTCTAAACCATAGCAAAATGAAAGGGTAACCAAGGGCAGCCTACCATTAAGAAACTTTTAGCTACACTGAAACCTTGCTGAGCTGTAATGGTCATTGCATTGTATTATTGCAGATTTGTGAGGTGTTCTTTTGAGTCCTTTTATCCTTTCAAGTGTCCTGTCAATAATTTGAGTATTGAGAATGTGACTCAGGCACCTCTAAGATGATAAACACCTTAGATGAATTCTACATGAAGCCAGTATTTTCAAGAAAAATTCACTTATTTGAACTAAAGAGAGGATTATGAAAGAAGGGAAGGGCTGTCTCTAACCCTTGAATGAAAAGTAGAAATTAAACATTGTGAGTGGCCTAATCACTTAGTTTTGTTGTTTTTGTTTTAATGTAAGGGAGCTGCATGTTTTATTTTACAGTTTTGTTCTATGGCTTTAACTGTTTCCAATAATTTAGTTTTTTTTCCCCTGAATTATAGTGAAATAGCCTGACTGGTGAGACAAGCAAGACTTCACTGGAATCCCTTCATTGACAATTAAAATCAGCCTCCGGATGCCTTGCCTGTGAATGGACATCCACATCATGGATTAAAAACACTTTGTGGTACATTTAGTAAAAGTGCTGACCTCCCCTGTTTCACTATCTAGATGCCAGAGGATCTTCTTCACTTTTAAAGTAGGTAAATTCCCGAAGAGTTAATTGGGGGAAGAGAAGGATTTTGTAAATAAAAGCATTTTTTTGTGTGTGTGTGTGAGCATTAAAAAGAGTATGCAGACTATGACAACACAGTAAGTTCTCGTGGCTTTTTTGGTAGAGGTGGATTTTGAGATATGCATTTATGTAAAGTGGAATGGGGCCTCTATTCAGAACTCTTAGTGAAAGAGTTAATCCTGTTTTCTCAAGTGCCTAATTTATCACAGTGCTACCTTAGGCACTGGAAAGCATCTGGCTCAACATATACATATTTTTCAAGTACAAATTAAGGACTGAGAATGAGGCCAGGAATGCATGGTTATGTGCAGCAAGAGGACAGGACTCACCAACAGGGAAAGGCATGAATATTGCCTCAGATTTTAATAAGGACGAAGCTCCATATATCATTAACGAGTCTTTCTTCTCCATCTTAAAACCCCCAGTCATTGCACTAGATCCCTGCTTAATATTCTGCCTGCATGAACCAATTTGGGTCGAGGTTACATCAAGCAGTTGGGCATTAAAAATAAGACTCCTCTTTTATCGTTAAGATGTTTTTTAAGAAAGCCCACTTTATGACTTATTCTGTCATTTGTGCCTGGATACACATCTGTTTACCCATTTATGTCTATCCCATATGATCTTAGAAGACTAAATGGTCATTGTGGCACACTGTTAAGTAATCATATTGATATTCATCTGCCTTTTTTCTCATTTTTTTTAAAAAAATCAAGATTAATTTGGATCAACTGAAGAAACAAATCATTTGTAATTGCTTTATTTATCCATAAATTCTCAAAAAGCAACCAAAAGAGTAAAAAAGATGTTGGGGAGGAGGCGGAGACTTAGCATTATGCTGGGAGCTTTGATGAGAGAAAAAGAAATGATGACACTGTTTCTCAGATCCCAGTTTCTCAATTTTCCAATTTCTCGGATGTCACATTATGTGCGGGCAGATGATACATGATTCCTTGCACCAGAAATCATTTGTTCAATGCCTGGCAGACTCTATCTGCCCTAAACAGAGTTTACAGGCACATGCTCAGCAGTTTGGGGAGGGTGGCAAGACACCTATTTATCAATGACTGTATGTAAAATATATTGAGGTGCATGAAACTTGGATGGAAAGATTTCATTTGAGAGTGGCAATGCCATTACCTTGTATTCACTAATGTTGATATGTGAAGTGAAATAAGAGCCAAACCTCAGACGAATGGTGTTCACACTTACACTGAGGCAAAGAGAGAAGCTTGTTTTAGGAAATGGAACTCTAATATCTCATTAAACATGCTTTTATTTGTTCCAAAGGAACAATGCAGGAAGTTCATATAGGCATCTAAGACAAATTCTTTGTCAGGGGAAAGACAGGGAAGACAGAACCCTGTGTTTTGGTCTGTGCATTATGAAGTCTTCCAGGCTCCAAGGTGATCAGTTGACCTTTCTTTTTAAGCACTAATTTTTTTTAAAAAAGCCCTTAAAAATGCCAACATGCAAATTACACATAAAATATTTAAAACATGAGTCCTCATTTTGAAAAGGTGAATTAATGAATTCATCAATCAAAACCCTGAAGTTCTGAAAACCTCTAATTTACTCTTGTTGTAATTTAGTGGGAGAAAAGTAGCCTTCTACTGGATAGCTCCACAGAAAAGCAATTAACCTTTGCTTTTGATGAACAGGTGGGACAATTGGTAGAGTGAGATGATAAATAAGATACACACACACACACACACACACACACACACACACACACACACACAGTTGCACAATCTCACAGGATTCTTCCTCCCTGAGTTTCTGTGAGGATCCAACATTGAAAATAACCTGTAAACTCTGTATTACAAATATAAGCTATTGAAATAGTTGTTGATAGATGCATAGATGGAAACAGACAAAAAGAGCATCAGATATCAACATAATATCATATCAGTGTCTCTGGTATGGAAATGGAGGTATTTGTTTTCTTACTGAATTTTCTAATGATTTTTTCAAGTGCTGCAGATTACAATGAAATAAAAATACAAGACAAGATTCCCTTATCTTGTTGGAAGTTACCTATAGCTGATCCAGATATCCTGGCATCAATAGCATATTTTCAAACAAAAATTGTGCTTTTGGTGCAACAATGGGTCAGAATATTTGCAATTGAGACTACCTGTGACATAGGGCTGAGTCAGTTCAAGATAGCAGAGAGGGTGATACTTTTTCAAGACTGAAGTGTGCAGAATAAAACAAGGTGTTCTTGGTTCTCCCCTGTTTCCCAACTCCCATCTTTTGCTGATTAAAGATGGAATCAACTTGTGTCCCTAACTATTTCTCACTCATCCTCCAATTCTTTCTCTCCTTTGATTAATGAATTCAGAGTTCATTTATATTTGATTCTAGTCTTTGCTTAAGGCTTGACAAGAGCTTGGGAGGAGGGCAGAGGACTCACATGGTGCCTCTGATATTATACAGAGAAGAAAGATTTACTCTTCCAATTTTTGCAAGTTATTGCTTCTTTAATTAATTTTACTTCTACAGGTGAAAATGGATGTACCATTTCTGGGAAAAGAAAAGAACCCAATTAAAAATGGGACATGTCATTACATTGAGAAGAAATGAATATACCTTTTTAAAGGAACCCATATATTGTCATGGCTCTGATTTAGTCCTCAGTTTCTTATCTCACTACTTAGGGACATTTCTTGTCCACCAATGTTTATGTATGTGTGTGTGAGCTTGGTTTCATGTGTCCGCTAATGGAAGTATAAAAGGTTTAATATATATTTTTTCAATACAGATAGTTTATATTCCAATATGACACTGAGTTTGACTAAGCAGCCAGGACTTATGCATTAACTAATGTTTTTTGATTTAATAGAAATAACTAAACATAGACTGGAGTTTTTAACACAGTCCTCTTTATTTCAATATACTTTTATGCAAATACTATTGTATGCAGTAAAAGAAGAGATATCTCAGAAGAGGAAGAAGTATTTTAATAAATTCAGCTTCAAATCCTCTTTTTAAAAACAAAATACCAAAATAAGCTGAAGAAAGGGCCTGCCTATATTAAAAATATTATTTTTTCTACCTATCTACCTGCCTATGTACCTATCTATATTCATATTGATACAGATCCAAATATATTCAGGGTACTTGTGAGTTTGAATATTGTTTTAGTCAATTTTTTTGCTGCTGTGATCAAAAGACCTGGCAAGGTCAATTAGAGGAAGAAAAGTTTATTTAGGGGCTCGGGGTTTCAGAGGTCTTAGTCCATAGCCAGCCAGCTCCATTCCTCTGGGCTGGAGGTTAGGAAGAACCCCAAGGCAGAAGAGTGTGGTAGAGGAAAGTTGTTGGGGACATGGTATCAGGAAGGAGGGGGGTGGGGAGAGAGAGAGAGAGAGAGAGAGAGAGAGAAAGAGAGAGAGAGAGAGAGATCCACTTACAAAGAATGAAATACCCCCAAAGCACACCCCCAATGACCCACCTCTTCCAGCCACACTCTACCTGCCTACAGCTACCACCCAGTTATCCATTGAAGTAGATAAGTGTGCTGACCAGGTTAAGTATCCCATAATGCAATCATTTCTCCTCTAAACTTTTTTGCATTGTCTCACACATGAGCTTTGGGGGACACTGCATAACTAAACCATAACAAGTATATGCATAAACTGTATGATAAATTCCACACTGGAAATGTTCTAGAAACATTCTCATTTCTTTCTCATTCCACTTATACTTGTGTTTTCTATTTTTTATTTTGGAAACAAGAAGAGACCCTGTTGTTTCTACTTTGCATTAGTGAGAGCTTGTGTCTTTTGTTTTTAATCAGTGCCTGCATAGTGACTGTGCATTGCAAAGCATGATATGCTTGCTTTCCTTGAACTAGTGAGCATATTTGAGACTGAGTAAGTTAGCCTATGGGTATCTTCTCACGCACAAAGTAATTTTTTAGTTTTGTTATACCTTATGATTGCTTAAACAAAAATGGTCAGAGTGTCATCAATGTTGGGTTTTGCTACCAAGACAGTTTCATAGAATAATGAGATTCCCCCCTCCCCCCGTAGGAGGGCTATGAACTGCTAATTAGCATCTATGACCTAATATTCTCTAGCAAACAAGAGTAATAGCAGTAATTTCCAATTTTATGCAGAGTACAAGTCTCTAATATTACCAGCATTTCTGTTTCATTTGTAATTAACTGCATGCAATTATTACAGTCAAGAAAGTATATCCTAATGGTCCTAATGCTTCTAAGTAATAAAAAAAGAAATTATATTTGTAAGACTTATATATGTGTCATGCTGACTGACCGGAGTTCTTTGGAAGCCCAGAAGTTTTATTTATATATATTATATTTTTCTTTTTGTTTATACTAGTATCACCTTTTTTAAATTTTAATTTTTAGTTGCCTACTTGATTCTTTGTTCTGTGCTAGAAAACTAGTATTTTTAAAATTTAGTTTTTGCATAGATTAAAAAGAAATATTTAAATCTAGTAACTAGAGGGGGAAATGTCATGATATTAACCACTGGTAATTTCATACTTCATAGGTGGAGATGTCCTTTGCACAGGAAGAATGTCTTTTGAGGTGGAAATAAAAGAATTTTATTTAAGAGTTTCCCATGAAGTTATATACAGACTTGTTCTATAACAAAAATTAAAAATGACATGTTAGGTGATTTTTCTACTTAAAAAAGGAGTGAATCTTCTTTCATCTAGAATTATGCAGGCAGATAATTTTTTGTAAGAGGAATTCTTTTTCACCAGAATACTTACCCCTTCACGAACTATATTTGAAATATTTTGATGTACTTTTTCTCGGAAAAGTAATTTAATTTCATGCTTTGCTTCTCAGCATTTTCTAAGGGCACATTTGAAGTTCTAGAAGACCCTTCCGCGCAATGGAGAGTAAGTTATCTGGTTGCCTTCATGGCTTAATCTCCACTAGAGTAACAAGGACAGCCCTGCTCCTCACTGTCTGAAGGGACAGGTCTTCCACCTCAGATTCCATGCAAAGAACATATTTCATTGTTCAATCATAGCCTTAAAAAATTCTGTACTTTACAAGACAGACAGATATAATTTAATGGTTTCTTGATTAAGCAGGGGTCATCATTATGCATATCAATTATCAATACTGAACACAGGCATATTCAACATTGGGGGTTTCCACTATTCCCCTGAATAGAGGCTTCAGGTATCTGTGCCTTTTGGCTTAATAGTTTTGGTTTCCTCCTTTATTGACAACTGCAACATATTCCTACTGCCACTGCTTTAAACCATCCCTGTTGCTGATTCTAATTTATTATAAAGCCAGGGAAGAACATCTGAACACGGCCAAGGGAAACCATATGACGAAGTTCAGTAAATCCTAATGTGATGATGTAAAAACACGTTGTGAAACTGTCAAATACTCTGAAGCCATAAAGCACTGCTATAAAACAGAACTGGTCCAACAGGTAGGGAATATAGTAATGCAGATTTAAGCTCAAACGAAAGAACTTATTCAAGCTTTACTGATAGCAATAATGAGAATGACACTATTGATAACAAAAAAAATATGTTTACCGCCGACTCTCTGCCACACACTGAGCTACTACATCTTCTATAGCATTTCATTTAAGGCCATCTGTCACACCAGTGGGTAGGTGCAATTATTAGAATTATTAATATCATTATTTCACATCAGAAAATTCTGATTTTATTTGTATAACCTTAAAGAGAACACACAGAGGAAAAAGTTTGAAATCACATCTAGGACTTCTGCTTTCCAAGGACAACAGAGTATAAGAAAAGGAAACATGATTTACTTTCATCAAGCCTGGTCTCCTTATTTTGTAGTTGAAGACATTGAGAATCATCAGGTTGAAAAAGTGTTGAGTCCAATTTCCCTCTCCAAGGCCAGGGAACATTTTCTTAATTACTTTGAATATGAAGGTTTCTTTCACCTTCCATCTCTGTTCCTCTTGCTGTTAGACCTCTTTTCCCATCACATTATTTGAAACTGTTTTTCAGAGATCAGTGGAGCCTTGCTCATTGCAAAATGTGATAGACTCTTCTCAATTCTCTGCTCCCTGTATTTGGAATATTTCATATTGCTCGTCATTCTTTTCTTGTTGTGCTTCTTACCCTTCTAAATTGTTGACCCTAATTTGCACTCTTCTTTTTCTCTGTGTTTTACCACGTGACATACACTCCTAAAGGTTAGTAGCTTAAAACAATGATTTATTTAGTTCACAATCCTACAAGTCAGTAATTTGGGCTGCACTTAACTCAGCTGTTTTTCGGGTCTCAGTTGAACTTGCTCATACATCTTCCATTAGCTGCTGCCTTGACAAGGAGATGGTTGGTCTAGGGTGGCCTTAACTGGTATCTTTCTGCTCCAAAGGCCTTTTATCCTCCAGACGACTTGCATACTCAGAAGCTTCTCAAACTTCTAAGGAAGATGTGAATCCATGCAAGTCCTCTTGGTGTCCAGACATCACTTCTGCTACATCCTCTTGATAAAAGCCAGACCAAAGGGTAAGTAAGATTCAGTACAAGGGGAAGCAGACTCACTCTCACCCCATGGGAGAAGTTTAAAAGTCACATTGTCTGGGACATTGAAATAGTGAAGTGTGAAAAATGGATGGTAGACATGTTTTCTTATACACAATGATCTCTTTTGCAAATTCCCCTCCTCTGACTTGTACTTTAAATGTAACTTCGACTCTGGAGTTCACTTGAACTCTCATTTTTCTACCTTCTCTCCTTCAGTTATCATATCTCTAGTCCTAAGGCTTTAGCCATCACTGTTCACAGATAACTCCCAAACCTCTATATTTGACTCTTGCAATATTCATGAGTCCCCAACTGGAATTTCCATGTATTTACTGGAAATATACCCAAATTCCCACAAATGCCTCACAGGTAGTTAATTAAAAAGAAACTCTATATTCTCCTTCAAACTTGTTTCTTTTCCTTAGACACACTCTCCCTGTCACTTTACAGAATGCCTAATCTAGAGACTCAGAACCACTTTTGATGTTTCTCTTTCCTTTGCCCCCCCACCTCATTCAACCAGTCAGAGAATCCTGATCATTCAACCTAAGAGATGCCTATCTTCTTCTTTGTTCCTAATATTACCTGGGCCAGTTCCCTTGTTTCTTGTGAGGTTATTCATTAACTTATTTATTATCCTTTACTTCTTCATATATACAATCTAGTATCTCCACTCCACCAAGAATGATATTCCTAAAACATATTATCTGATCATAATAATTCCTGTTTCAAAAATGATTTTATAGTTTCTCATTATCTAGAAGAAAAGATAAGTCTATTGACCTTTGCTTTTAGAGATATGGAGTGTTCTTCAAGATCTATGTATGATGTCAAGAACTGTACTTACTCATACCTTACTATTGCAACCCCTTGTGTCTAGCATCCTGCCTGGCTCATCAGAGTTGCCCAGTGACAAGTTGTTGGATAGACAAACACATGAATGAATGGTGATAGATCTGCTAGGTGGAGGAGCAGCAGTCAGAGTTCCCACATGTGTGTTACCAAGAGTAAGAACACTGAGAGATCAACTGGCCTGGCTTTGGTACAGCTCTGCCATCTCCTAGCAGTGGACTTTGGGCAATTTATTTATTCCCTCTAAGTCTAGGTTTCTTTGTCCATAAAAGGAAAATAATTATACTTAACTTCGGTAGTTGTTACATGATTAGACATAATATATGTGACATTCACAGGTAAAAGTCTTTTTAATCAGGGCTGTCATTGACAAGCCATCTCCATTATTATTGTCATCATCAGTCCCAGCAAGAGAACCATCAGTTTCAGGTGTGATGATATGTGACCAGGACTCAATCACAGGATCTGAGATTGAAACTTGTGTGGTACTCTTGTGTCAAGATAGTAGCTGAGTCAAAACAAAAACAAAAACAAAAAAGCCCGGGGTTCAGGATAGAGAGCTCCAATATGAAAGCAAAATTGGAGGTAGTTTCGGACATACAGCTATAGAAGAAGTCTGGGCATTCCTAACAGGAAGCATGAGTAGAATATGAGAAACCAGAGTTGATTGATATTCAAATGACAAGCTTCTCACCTAGTGATCTTATCTATCTGCAGAGTGTGGACAGGAGTATTTCTACAGGCTTGTCAGAAAGATGTGGCTCTATCTGCAAGGAAAGAGGTTTAGAAGGCAAAGGACACAGCTGTTATTTCTCTCAGTAGTGTCTTTATTGAACTGTTACTATGTGTGTTTGGGAGATCGTAGGATTTATACTATCTGCAAACAAAAACAAATCAGTCAATTTATAGAGCATATCCCTTATCAAGGTTACCCTTATTTTCATACCTATAAAATGTTTAACTTTCACCTTTTCTTTTTCACTAACAATGATGTTATTTTCCTTAGAAATAGTTCTACAACTTTGGTTTCTTTTGTTTTTATTTTTGCCCTGTCAAATAATATGAACATTTTCAAGAAATACAACTAGTTAACACCTCAAATAACCGAAGGAATTAATCTATAATATGTAATATGGAGAATACATAACTAATCATGTCATCCATGATACTCTGATTTGCTTTACACTTTGAAACAATTTATATCTACCTCCAACTTGTAAGGTAGAGGGGCTGGAGATATAGTTCAGTTAGTAGACTGCTTGCCTCACATGCATGAGGCCCTGCATTCAATCCCCAGGACCATCAAAAGGAAAAAAAAAATCTTGTAGAGAAGGTAAGCAAAGCAGCAAAGAATTGTTTTGATTACATTATCTTTGTGATTCACCCAGTTTTAAGTCTGAATGTCTCCCACATCTGGGTGGCAGTTGGGCTTCACATTGTATTTTAATTCTGATTGACTGATAATGACTGCCTAGAGCAGAGTGTTCAGGGGAATTCAAGGGAAGGCAGAACTCGTATAGTGTTCTGGGAAAACCTATTCTATTTAGTGATATACTCATCTTTTTCTTCTATTTATATCAGTGGTTTTCAAATGATTTTCAGCCTTATATGGTCTCTCATCGAAACCACAGAACACACAAAAATGAGTTGAGTGACTATTTCTCAATTCTCTTGGAATGGTACATAATTGATACTGTACTAAAAGCATAAGATAGAAGTTAATACTATACATATTATGGATATCTTAAGACATGAAGGTTTAAGTATCTCAGGTTGGGGAGGACTGAAGTGACCCAATCAATGCTTCAAAAGCTGCCATAAGAGCAAGGAGATCCCCACAGGCAGGATTCCAGTTTTTTATTTATCTTTTTATTTTAACAGGTAAATATGTGTCTGTGTGTGTGTGTGTGTGTGTAGATGTGCATGTTGTATATATACATACATGACACATAACACAATTCTGAATTCACTTGACAAAAGCATTGTACAGTTTAAAAAAAAACATTGAAAATGACATTCTTTATTCTTACTTTTGACTTTTTTGAAGTTCATTCTCTTCTTTCCAATGTGTATAAATTTGTCTTTATTACCTTAGATAAATTAAAATATTTTGTATATTTTGTTAATAATTCCTCTTTTCTACCACGAGATTACAAAAATTTCCTACCTTTGTCTAAAAAGACAATGTAGATGTTAGAACAAATATTATTCCTTGAGATAAAGCATGTAGTCAGTAGAAAAATCAGACCCATAGGTATCATGATTAACAGAATCCTCATATAAAAGGGTTGGATGTAAATTTCCATTTTCACTTTAGCACCTGGATCTTGAAACAGCTGCCCCTTTAATCATTTACAAATTCCCTCAAATAGTATTTCCTTTCCCCATGTTGTGTGATAGCTAGTGTAATTAATATAATTTTAGCAAACCTGTAATAATCTGCATGTAGATTTTGAGAATTGTGTCTGGTAGTGCCTTCAGATAATGAAAGCTATTTGAAGCAGGATCTGCTTTTTGGCACAGATCATTTCAATGCCCTATAAATAATTAATCACAAAGAAACCTACATTAATGCAGCCCTTGGATCATAAATTGGGACCTAGAATCTAAATGAATGCAAAGTTCAAATTCACCAAGAAATATTCATTTTCTCACATGGCGTATTTTACACAATTTATTTGCTCTATATTTAGAAGCCCAATTAGCAGCCCAATATCATATGCATAGTGTGGGAAAATTCCTGTTATTATAAGAATCCTGCATTGAATTGATTTATTTAATGGGTTTTTACTGGTCATCTATTCATGCCAGGTACTAGGTCAAAAGGATATCAGAGTGTAAAAGGTAGACACATGGTCATGGGTGCCTTATAGACCCATGAAGCAGGCAAATTATTAAAAAGCAAATAAAAGTTAGTCATCAGAAATTGTGAGCAATGCTTAGAAAGACAAAAGCAATTGGCTGGGCTAAACAGTAAAGGTGGGCTCTTTTGGGTGTGGTTAAAAGCATTGTCTGAGGAAATGCCATTTGAACTGGGACTCCCATTTCATTATTCCCAGGATGACCAAGGAAGACCTAAGAGGAGCTCTCAGTGCACGGAACGGTGGAGCAAAAGACAGTTCTGCAGAACTTATTATTGATACTGATGAGTATTGGGTATGAGCAGGACTACAGTGAGCTGATTTTTAGTTTTAAGAGATGCCTGTAGCAGGAGGATTGTGGGTAAGCAAGAGTATGAAAAAGATGTACTAAGAGGCAACTAGTACAACTAGAGGCACAACTGCAATGATTCCATCCATTAGTGATTGAAACCTGGGCACAGTGAGATTTAAAATAGATGACTGTGGGGTATATTTGAAAAGCAGAATGAGCAAGATCTGCTGATGGATTGTGGAGTGGGGTTCAGGCCATGGTAAGGAAAAGAAAGGAATTAAAAATAGGAATTATTCTTAGATTTATGATCTTGGAAAGTCAGTAGATGATAATGCCATTTGTTAAGATAAATAAAACTGGGAAAGCGGTGGGGGCGTTTATTGGGAAAACTGAGAGTTCTATTTGAATTAGTTTAATTTGAGATGTCTGTGAAACATCTCCAAAGAACTGTCAAGGAAGCAGCCATATAGATGGAGAGTATGTAAGGTTTGATATGCAAGTTTCTGAGTCATCATCCTGGAGATGGCATTTATCACTCTAGAACTGGATAAGGTTACCTAGGGAGAAAATAATGGATAGAGAAGAGAAGTAGCCTCAGAACCTCGCCAAGAGATCACCAATATTTACAGGCCTGTTTGAAAAAAGCACTTACTACGCAAATACTGTGTAAGGACTTAGGAAAAGCCCCAGGAGTTATGTTATGGAACCCAAGCAAAGAAAGTTTAAAAAGCAAAAGGGAGATTCTGCCAAGGGGAATGCTCCTGACAGGTAGAAGGCGTTTATGAAAATTCAGTGCTTATTGGATCTGACCTCATGAGAGTTGCTCATGACCTTGAAAAGGGAGATGTCCAAGGAGTGTAATGCAAACGATTACATAAAAACAGACAATTGATGATCCAGGGAGGTCTGGATAATAGTAGCATGAACAAATTATTTGAGAAGGGGTGAGTGGATGGGATCCAAAAATCCTAATTAAGAGTGGAAAATTTGACCTCTGATGAAAGGTAAGAGGTCTTCCCTGGGGGTTCTCATTCCTCAATAATGGAGGACACTTCCAATGAGAAGAGGGATGATGTTGATATTCATGAGAAAAGGGAATTTCTCAATTAAGATATATTTTCATATGGACATGAGGATAGTTGTCTAAGAAAACCTGCTGTGCCCACCTGTACTGCCAGAGGCCTACAAGATCAGGTGGAACATGAGCAGGGCTAAAACTCACTCCCTTATTTGATTGTCAGGCAGGCAGGCATACCTCATATTTTAAAATGAAATAGACAAATATTCAAGAAAAATCTCAATATAGATCTACAGGGCAAGATTTCTCAATTTCAGTTTAGAAACTGCCATCCACAAAGGGTTCATATCTTGATTGGCCTGTAAAGAAAATACTAGTCACTTCTATTTAAACACTAAGTATTTTTTGGCTTGAATTGTATTTTTAAACTCTCTGAGTTATTTCTTTTAAGAAAGAAATAAGTTTACAAAAGAACTAAAATTCTGCTAGAATGGTTGAAAGTGATCTTAAACATTTCAGTGCAAATTAATTTTTATGCTAGCTCTAAGCTTTGGAGGAATGGGGGCTGAGGGAAAACAAGTGTGAAGGGAAAGAAAATTACTTTCTTCTTACTAGAAAAAGATAATTATTAGATCATTGTGCAGTTTTACACACTCTGGGAGCAGGGAGCAAATTCCTGTCTACCTGAACATGTGAGAAGATGACTATCTATTTTGTAACTTAAACCAGCCTAAGTGAAGCAGAAAGATGCATGGAACCAAGGCAGTGAGTTTTCTTTTCTACAAACAAGAGAACCCTGGAGAGCAGCAGAAGAAAGCATGTGCTGTCACATGATCCAGAATTAAAATTGGAACAAGTATGACTGAAGAAGAGATGAGACTGCAAGTGTCTGTGACACTTCACTCAAAAGCATAACTGAGACAGCAAGGATAGAATTCTCAGTATGTACTTGAAACAATGCAGGAGGACCACATCTACATCTGACTGTTTTTTTGAAATCTGATACCTAAACTTGTAAAAATAATGTTATTAGTGATTAATTATAACCCAGTTTAACTTCACATAAATGCTAATTTCACAGAAAGCATATAAAGTTAAAAATACAATTGGATGTATTTGGATGATTTGTTCTGTTATTTTTGTACACTATTGGAAATTTAGTTATTCATCATATACCATAAAAATTTTCCAAGACCATTCCTTGATATTTGTGGATTAATAAATAGAACAAATGCAGTTTTGTAAGTCCTAAAGATGCATTGCTTTTCCTCTGGAACTTTCTGAAGAAGTGACTATACTTTGGCTTCAAATGTGGTAGTTATAGATTCAACTTTATTCTATTGCTCTCATGTTGTAGTACTTAAATTCTCTTTAGCAAGATTTTAAAAAGGTAGAGAAAGTAGGTTTTTCTAGCTTTTGTTCTGCATCAGGCCTCATGCCCAAACAAATATCCACAACATAACTGTAATAACTTTAAGAAAACTAGCAGTTCTGTATGGGATTGAGTGCTACTATGAATGAATACAAAAAGCACGTAATATTCTAAATATGTGTTTGATATCCTGATATGTGACTAAAATCACTATACATTTTATCAAAAGTACTTGAGAGGCTTCATGCTTATACATGTATACATAAAACTTGAAATAAAACAAGAACAACTTTCTCTTTTTTAATGTCAGTAAGTAGAAAGCTCTAAAATTAGGCTTTAGACAGCCCTTGTCTTTATAGAGATGACAATTTTCTGATGTGCTATATGGGCCTTCTAACATCATTCTCCTGCTAAGATTTTAAGGACCAAGGACAGTTACAGCACAGGTCTCTGTACCCAAATTACAAATCAGCTTGGTAGTTTTCATGAAAATATACAAATTATTATTGTGTAGATATGTAACTGAAGGGCAACAGCAGCTGCTTGGAAAGAATGGTTCCACACTTACTATGTCCTCTAAGAAATAAAACCCAAATCTTCAAATACAATCTATTTTTTTTTTCAGGAAAGAATTAGAACAAAATTCTATGGCACACTGGGGAAACGAAGTGGTGTGAGGAAGGAAGCCAAGAAGGACTGGAGACTGCAGCACTTCCTCCAGCAGTGAGTCTTGTCTTTGGTCTGTTTCTTGGCATACACCAGTGGCTTGGGGGTTTGTTGGGAGGCCTCGATCCATCCTAGAAGGCAAAGTGGGTATATATCACTGAATGCCCAGGGTTGGAGGAAGGGTATCTGGGACAAGCAGACAAACTGCACTGCTCTCTATGAAACTTACCTCATTACAAATCAAGGATGTATCGCTGAAAAATTACTTTCAGATTGCCTGTAAGTATACTTGTTGCTACATCTCAGCCAAACTACTGGGCTACTGTGGCTTTGGAGTTCCAAGAGTAGACTCTGCAAGGTCATTACAGAGCCCCCTCTTCCGACTGTCATTCATGGTGGTCTTGCAGGATACCTTGGCAATGTGTATATTGCTTTGTTTTTAATTTTATTGTACAATGAATACTATAAAATTTGTTTTGAGTTTTGTAACTTTGTAACATTTTAAATAAGGTTGTGTTTGTACTTTGTTGTGTAGAGTAATAAAAATGTATTAAATAAAACTAGGATTAGAATGCAGGTTGAGGGGGAAAAAAAGAGTGGACAGGGGATACAAACAAAAGACATGGTGGGAGAGAACACACACAGTAAGATCCACTTGCTCATTAAAGAAGAAAGGTAGAGGTGGTAGGCCTTTGTACTTTGGATTGAGTCCTCATTCTAACTAACCTATAAAAGCTAACTTCAGTTTTGTAAAGTAGGAATGATATTATCTATGAATTGCTATGAGGACACACAGTGTGTATAATAACTTTTGTGCATAGTAAACGTTCATTCAAAGATGGCTATTAGTGTTAAAAAAATATGTGTCTTCTGATGATCCTACTAAAGAATTTAGGAAGTAGTTATATGCACAAACTCAATTTACAGATGACTGGGTGCACATAGCAAATGATTGGATGGGTGGAGGACTAAAAACACCTCTCCATATTGGAAAATCATAATTCTCCATCAATATGCTAGATGTGAACCATCTTGATCACAACATCAGAGTCAAAAGAAAGTGAATACCCTAGGGAACCCGAACAAGTTTTAGCACAGCCACATTAAGCACTCAGTAAGTAGACCTAATTTTCTCAATCAAACTAATCTCACATGGTCTAATAGCCCCATTTGCAATTGGTACTGTTGATTCACATGAATGTGAAAATAATGGCTGGAATCCAAGAACCAAGAAGACAATGATTACTGCACTAAAGTTAAAGTGATAATCAAAGGTCTTTTTCCAAATGCCCCCTGGTCTTTTTGGTCAATTAATTGTAGAATAAACAATACCAATTAAATTTAGAATTTGATCATTACAGAGTTGTTTGTACACGTGGTGGCTTGCCTTTGTACACAGGCAAATCTTCTATGTACAAAATAAGGAGCCACTTTAGATGGAATACCTTTTGGATTCTGCTCACTTGGAGTATTTAAGTATTGAAAGAGTCAATGCAAGAAGACCTCATATACAGGATTTTATTATTTACTCTTCATAAAATGCATATTCACAATTAGTAAAAGTAATTTTGCCAGAAATAAATCAGAGAATATAATTCCTAGGTAACAAAAAAACCTGGTCATGTTTTCAGGTTTAAAAATGATTAAATACTATTTTTTAAATGTTTTGGTTTTGGAAAGCTGCCAAATGGGTTTTGCCAAACACAGATTTCTGTCACTTTTCAACTTGTGTGTGTTTTAATGAATGTGTAATCCGTATGTTCTGATCTGCTTAACTCGAAAAAATCTGTTTTAAGAATAATATGATTTCTAAGAAGACTTTAAGGCTGTCCTAAGAAACCATATCTTTACTTTTAAAAGGGGATTTACAAAGGGATTTATAGCTTATGATGAATAAACAGAATGGTTCCATAAATTTAGAATACAAATCTAAATCTGATATCCACATTTTAAATGGCTTGTAACAATTTTACCAACTGATGCTTACAGAAATAAATAAGGTCCAACTCTGAATTATTGCTATGCTGTGTAAAATGGAAGGTGAAGAGAAACATGGCCCATATTTCTGCTTATACTAAATGTCCAAGAAGAAAGATAGCAATGGTGAAATGACAGAAAGACATTTCAAACTTATAGTTTGTTTAGATAGAAGACTAGACCTCTAAGCACCTCTCACACTAATTTATAACAAACACAATTTTAAAACAACAATAAACTTAAAACTGGGGTCAAGGAATGCAATGGATAGTAATACAAAAGCAATATGCTCCTAGGGAAAAATTCAGACTCCATCTGGAATCATAAATGAATCTGGAACTCCACAAGAGAGGGAAACTAAACCTGAGGGAGACAAAAGGATTAAATTGGTTTGTAGGCTGGTGGCAGCCCTTACATTACAACTGAAGGAAACACAAATTCTCCCTACTTAGAAGCATTCTAGTTTAGGCCTTTGGAGCATAAGTTTTGTGTGTGTGAATGTGTGTGTGTGTGTGTGTGTGTGTGTGTGTGTGTGTTGGTAAGTGTGTAATATCTATCTATCTATCTATGTATCTATATGTATTTGGTTGAGTGTATGTGCATGTATGAGTGCATATGCATGTGTATTACATGTGCACTCATACACATGCAGTTATACACACAGAGATAACAATTTAAATGATGTAAGACTTAAGTTACCCAGAAAATAGAATAAACTTAAAGTTATGTGTGTTCACTATTGAAAAGCAAAATAATGGCACAGGGAAGCAAACTACTATCAGTGACTGTCAAGACAAAGAACAAATAGCCAACTAGATTCTAAATCACTTCAGATATTTAAAATGTCATAGTTAGTACAACTAAGTAAAAGGAATGTTAACAATAAAAATATAATGTAAAAATAAAGAACATTCTCAAATATAACCAAGCTAATTTGAAAAAAAAATCCTTAGAAATTGTGGAAACTATGGGAAATAAAACTATGGAAGTGAAATAATAGAGAAAACAAATATAGTTGAGAAAGGTAAGTAGAATGTTGCAAAGAAACAAGACGTGGAAAAATGAAAGATTAAAGGATATGGAGAAAGGAATCAGAAAAATTATCAAAAGGAAAAAAATCTGAAATGGAAAAGCAACAGTTGAAGTGATAATGGTGATAATTTTCTATAACAGTGAAATATGAATCCACAGAAATTAAAATGCAGACCAAACAGAATAAATTAAACTCACATTGCAATGAAATTTCAGAACACTGAATGTAGAGGAATGTTCCTTAAAACCATCCAAAAATAAAGTTACAAAGTAAAAACAATTAGACTAAGACATATCTTCTCAAAAATAACAATGGAAGAAATATCAACAAATGAGACAGGATGGTATTATTAAGGGAAATAGCTATCAATCTAAAATGTTGTACCTACCTTAACTAAGTTTTTTAATGAGGATAAATGAAGATAATTTCAAGGGGAAAAACAAAAAAAGCATGTGAGTTTACCCCCCAGAAGTACATTAATAAAGAAACATCTGTAAGATGTTTTCAAAGAAAAGACAAAAAGACACTAAAGGAAGAAGTGATCCAATAAATTGGAAAATGCGATCTAAACAAACATCGGCTGTCTAAATAATACTCAATGGAAACATACAGTCTGTGAAAACTAAGTAAAATACTTAAATGTATTAGTCTGTTTCTAATTTTTATGAGTTTGTAGGGGATTGAATTATCTCTCCCTAAAAGACATGTCCAAGTCCTAATCCCTATACCTATAAATGTAACCATATTGGAAAATTGAGCTTTTACAGTTGTAATTAATTTAAGAATCTCAAAAATAAGAACTGCTTGGATTTAGGATGGGACCCAAATATAATTACTTATTTCATTATAAAACAAATGAGAAGATGAGAGAAATACACAAAGAGGAAGTTCACGTGAAGAGAGAAGCAGAGATTGGAATTATGCAGCTATAAGACAAATAATGCCAAAGATCGTCAGCAATCAGCATAAGTTCAGAGATTCCACAGAAATTTTAGGACTGCTTTTTCTATTTCTGTGAAGAATGTCATTGAGTTTTTATACATATTATGTTGAGTTTGTGTTTTATTTTGGGTGATATGGATATTTTTGCAATTTTAATTATTCCAAATCATGAACATAGGTATCGTTTTATTTATTTGCATGTTTTTCCCAATTTCTTTCATGGTTGTTTTGCAGTTTCCACCTCCTTGTTTAAGTTTATTTCTACATATTTTTTGTGATTGTAGATGGGATTATTTTCTTGATTATTTTTTTCAGTTAGATCAATATTTTTGTACAAAAAAGTGATTTTTGTATGTTTATTTTATGTGCTAACCTTTACAGAATTCATTATTATTTCCAACAGTTTTTTTTGTGGAATATGGAGTTTTTCTTTTTTACATAAAGGATCATGTCATCTGCAAATAGAGATAATTTTACTTCTTACTTTCCAGTTTAGATACCTTTTATTTCTTTTTCTTGTCTGATTGCTTTTACTAGGACTTTCAGCACCATGTTGAACAGGCCTGGGGACAGTAAACAGCCAAACTTGTTCCAAATCTCTGGGTTTTATAGGTAACTAAATCATACTATATTTGAAATTTATGCTAAATGAGTATATATTTGGTGAACTTGCCCCAACACACACAAAAAAATCAGCATAAATATGTGAAATGGTAGATATGTTAATATAGGTTAGTATAGAAATCTTTCTGCTGTCTAAATGATTCCATTAACATCATGTTAAATATACATGATGATATTTATTTTTTAAAAGGAGCTAGGATAGGAAAATGAACACAATCTCCTTTAAGGCCTCTAGAAGTAACCTATCCTGCAGATACCTTGGTTTTTGCACCAAGGTTGTTGAAATTTGTAACAGTTACCCTAGGAAACCAATACAGTATATTAGCCAGTCATAAAAGAAAATAAAATAAGATATTATAAAGATACAAAAAAATCAGAATTGTCACAGATGACATAATTTCCAATACAGGGAAAAACTAAAATAATGTCATAAACCATTATAATTAGCATGATACAGAAGATAAACAAGTCTAATATGGATGATGAACAATTTTGAAGATCTAATGTACAACATAATGACTATAGTTAATAAAATTGTATTATATTTGGGATTCCTGCTAAATATTTTAGTTGCTCTTACAGTGCAAACAAAAACAAAAATTAGATAGCTATGTGACACATGAATATAATTTGCACCACTATTGTAAGTAACCATTTTACTATTTATATGTTTACACATATGAAATTTACTTAGAAAAAGAATTAGTGTAAAAGTTTAGGACCATAATTACATATTAAATTTTCTAGTTATATAATGGGAACTGGGCAATATAAATAAAGTTTTCCCATTTATAGCTTTAAATAATATCATTCCTAGAAATATCAAAAGTTAACAAGAGACAAATTGACCTGTTTTTTTTTCCTTATTGAAGACATTAGAAAGTGTCTGTATGTGTGGATAATATTCATGAGAAGGAACTGATTTAATAGTTTATCAGTTCTAATTAAACCGAATGATAGATTCAATATAATTCCAAACAAAATTTCAGTGGGATGTTTTGAGGAGCTTCTAAAAAAAAAAAAGAAAGAAAAAAAATAAAAAGAAAAGAAAGAAACAAAGGAAAAACAAGGATAGAGAACTTGTCTTACCAAATATCTCTTGTAAGTTAGCCATAGAATGGTTTTCAACTGGTCATATTATTAATGAGGCATTTAAAAATCAGGAAGAGAGAGGTGATTTTGATGTATAATGGCTAGGGAATTCTACAGGTCAAAGATCAACATCTTGCAATGTAGAGACAGACCCATAACTAAGTCCCATGTTACACTGCCCAAAACTTCAAAGTTCCCTAATAGAGATACACTGGACTTCAGACATCAAAACAGTATTCTATATATGGCTAAGGGATGGGCAAAATAACTCATAGAATAGAACAAAGAACCTGGAAAGACCCTTACTTATGTGGAAATTAGACATGTAAAATAAGGCGCCTTGCAGATCTTGAAAAAATAATCTATGTAAAAATGACACAAGGACTATTCAGTATCCTTATGAAATAAAATATCTTTGATCCCACTTCATATCACATTCTAAGTCAAATCTTTTAAATCATTAGAAAAATAATTATGACTATATGTTCTTGAGTGGTGAAATGTTTATTGAAGAAGATCCCAAGTCACTAACCATATTTTTTTAAAAAAATGGTGATATAATCAAAATGAAAACAGTCTATCAAAAGAAACCTTTTACAGCAAAATTGATAAAAGTCAGAAAATGAAAGAACAGGGTCAACAATAGCACCTATAGCATATAAAGTACTTGAGACAAGGCAATAAAAAACCAATAAGCAACCTAATTAAAATGAGCAAAACATATAGAAAGTATCTTACAGAATATGTGTGATAAATAAGCATCACGAAACTATGCAATATTATCAGTAATTCAGGAATTAAAAATTAACACAATGATATTTCATAGTAGAAGAACAAAAAATTCTGGTACTATCAAGCATTGGCAATGATATGGACAAAAAGAAAACAATATGTACTTTTTTAAGGGTGTAAATTGTTATAACCTTTTAGATAATAACTTGTTGTTATCTTCAACTGTGGTACCCAGTACACTTATAACATGTGTATGTAAAAAAAAAAAAAATATATATATATATATATATGCTTCACTTAGCACTATCTTCTCTAACTCCATCCATATACCTGCAAATGCCATGATTTTATTCTCTTTATTGCTAATATTCCATTGTGTATATATGCCACATTTTTTTATCCATTCATCTATTGAAGGACATCTAAGTTGGTTCCACAATTTAGCTATTGTGAATTGTGCTGCTATGAACATTGATGTGGCTGTGTTCCTATAGTACGCTGTTTTTAAGTCCTTTGGGTATGGACCGAGGAGAGGGATTGCTGGGTCAGATGGTGATTCCATTCCCATTTTTCTAATAAATCTCCATACTGCTTTCCATATTGCCTGTACCAATTTGCAGTCCCACCAGCAGTTTATGAGTGTACCTTTTCCCTCACATCCTCGCCAACACTTATTGTCATTTGTATGCATAATAGCTGCCATTCTGAGTGGAGTGAGATGACATCTTAGAGTGGTTTTGAGTTGCATTTCTCTAATTGCTAGTGCTGATGAACATTTTTTTCATGTGTTTGTTGACTGATTGTATATCATCTTCCTCCGAGAAGTGTCTGTTCAGTTCCTTGGCCCATTTATTGATTGAGTTATTTCTTTTTTTTTTTTTTTTTGATGTCTAGCTTTTTGCTAAGTGAAGTTAGTCAGTCCCAAAAAACCAATGTCAAATGTTTTCTTTGATATAAGGAAGCTGATTCATAGTGGGATAGGGAGGGGGAGCATGGGAGGAATAAACAAACTCTAGATAGGGCAGAGGGGTGGGAGGGAATGGGAGAGGGGCATGGGGTAATTAATGATGGTGGAATGTGATGATCATTATTATCCAAGGTACAGGTATGAAGAAATGAATTGGTGTGAGTATACTATGTATAGAACCAAAGATATGAAAAATTGTGTTGTATATGTGTAATAAGAGTTGTAATGCATTCCACTATTATATATAAATACACACATATATAAATTTAAATTTAAATTTCCAACATTCTACTCAATGATTGCATTTAACAATTTCTGGTTGAAGCTTCTTAAATGTATTTCATGATTCAATAGTGACTTTTATCACATCGTTTGAAAAATGTTGCTATAAAGCAACATGTATGCCCCTGGAAACAGGTACAAAAACACTCAAAATCTTTCATAGTGATGCAGCTTATGATAGCAAAAAAAAAAAGCCCAAAACCAAAATGTCTATTAAGATATAAACAGATAATTAGATTGTAACATAATTGACAAAGGAATATCATATAACAATGAAAATGATTGTATTTTTACAACATGAATGAATTTTAGAAATATTATTTTGATCGATAAAATCAAGGTATGGGTTAATAATGGCAACAGATTTTTATAAAACTAAGCCAATAAGCAAAAACAAACAATATACATTTTATATATTTACATGGCAAAACTTTTTAAAAGGAAGGAAAAATCAAAGAATGCTTAATGTAAAATTCAGAGTAACTGGAAAAAAACAGACAACTCAGAAAAATGTATGCAGGTGGCTGCAATGGAACTAATTTGTAAGTCTGTGGGTTTTATGTCCATCTATGTTATTATTTTACTTGCTCATCCAAACATGATGTATTTATACACATCTTGTATTGCATACTAAAATCTAAAAAAAAAAAAAACCAATGCATTGAAAAATAACCCTTTAATTGTAGAAGATTTTGAAGCCTGATATGCTGTTGGGGTAGATGTTAGCACAATTTCTTCATTTCTATGAAGTCACGGATTACAGTGAAGAGCTAGCAAGCACTTTCTGGGAGGCGAGGTGATTGGATTCTGAATGAGCTAGTGAGGGAGGGAGTGTCTCCTGAGATACTTTGGAGTGGGTTGACAGCCATGTGTCTTCTGTGGTTCAGGAGTGATCCTGTCTGAGGCAAGGAATGATGTCCAGGGGCTGGGTTAGATGACCTCTTTGATCTTCTTCAGCACGTGGTTCTTAGTTTTCCACTGTTCTCCCACTCTGAGCCTTGACAACTGAACTGCACGGCTGCACCCTCTTGCTCTGTGTCCTCCTCATCTGCCTCAAACAGTCTTTCAGGGAACAGAGACATTTTATTTTTAAATGAATACTATCTCCCAGACAAAGCATGCATTAGAAGAGGCAAATAGATCTAACAACCTAGAGGACCAACTCAAGACATCGAACTTTTCATCTTTCTCAAGGAATGTCACTTCCAACAGGAAATAAATGGACTGCACACTAACTTACCTATGGTAAGTACGGGAAAAACTCTGTGTGACATATGAACTAACAAAAACTTAAGTACAAATCATAAAATATATATAATTACATATGTGTTTGTATGTTTCATCCACACACTCGGATACACAAAGACATGAACAATGTCTAAAGAAAGTCCTGCAGCGAATAACTATGACTTTAGGCACAAAGTGAAGTAATAACATGCACATTGCTGATCTCCCAAAAGCAGCCTCAGCAGTCTCTGGTCAAGGAAACCACACTCAGCCTGCTCTGCCCAGAGATGCACCCAGACACGTATCTAAGTCTAGCCTCACAGAAAGGCTCTGCTTCTAAGCCTGAGACCAGGCAAGTATGCATGACACTGATGCATACTGCATTACCATACATGAGAATTAGCCTACACTTCAAGTGAGTTGAGGTTCAGGCACACGAATATCTTCATCCTGAACTTTTTAGACTCATCAAATCAATTCAATAACACCCTCCCACACGTGTGCCCAGACACAAAAGTGCAGTTAGGCTTCTCATGGTGTATTTTTATTTTGTGATTTAGGGTGTGTTCATGAAGTTATTTTCCTTTGTTTTCTTCGACTTGGAGATGTTTTGAAAGTCTTTGACTATGTGTTCAAATAGAGAATATAAAGCAAACTTGTTTTTTAAGGAGAGGAAATTCCAACTGCCTAGAAAATGTCTCATTTTTTTTTTTCATCTGGGATGTAAAGTGTGCTCAAGGGGAGATTTTTCTTTTTTTCTATTCCAATAGAAGCATTTTATAATAAGAATATATTTACGTATTATTTGTGTGTCACATAAAATGAATAAATAAAATGGACTAAAGAAGAATTCCCTGGAATGAGCTGAGACATGAGAAGAGTGGGTGATGTAACACATGTGACCACAATTTTTGGTGCCTAAGGCAAATGTCTGTGTTCAATTTGCCACTGGAGTCTCACAGCAAATGCGTTCTTCCCCCAGCTACCCCCACCCTCAAAGCAGCAGCCAGCTGCAAGACAGATTCCCACCCAGACGGAACGCAGGTGAAACATCAGTACAGCAAGAACCCAGTCCAAGGGGGCATGTGGAGTTTGGAGAGTTTTAGAAAATTTTATTGCAGGAACACATGTGTTAGTGCCGCAGATGGAAGTAATTATGGCAGGGAAACTTTGCCCTATCCTTAAAACCAAATTCCAACAGTGTGAGCTCAGGCTAATGACTATCCTTGAGGACAAGTAAAATCAGACCACAGTGAATTTTGAAGATTGACTTCACATTGCATCAGGTCATGGTCTGCACTGCTAAAAACTCATCAAGACTTGATAGTATCTCTACCTCATTTCTCATTGGAAAAGGATGTGACCTCAAGCTCACTCATCTAAAATTAATATGCTTTCCTGTAGTCTCTGTTACAAACTTCATCTGACACTGTATTTTATAGTCCGAATTGTAGAAAGTACAATTACGATCGCTAATGAATAGCGTGATTATTTCAGATAGGGGGAATGGGCTTTGTTTGGATATGCCTGTGCACATGGTCCTTTCTAAAATGTACTTATCCTCTTTGAAGGAGACAGACAGATCCCTGACATTTCCCTTAATAAATAGTATCATGGGAGTTAAGATGAAGAAAATAAAGCAGAATGAGGTTGAGTGCTAAATCTGTAACCTATAAAACAGTCAAAAGGATTAAAAATAAATCCAGTCCCATGAACTCTCCTGTCTAGGGGTTCATCCTGCAGACCTGGGCACTAGAGTCATTTCTCCCCCTCTTTGGTGTTATATGATTGTCTCTCCTTACTGGTGACTCTCAAAAAATCCAGCTGGTAATGATTATGGATGTACAGATGTGTGTTTGTTTTATGATGATGCAGTATTACCTGCTGCAGGAGTTCAACACTGTTGCTCTTATGGAATCACCAGCCAAAGAGCATACAGAAACAGAGCAGAAAGACTAGAATGATATGAAAATTCAGGGCCCAAAGCAGCAAAGTGAGCTGAACACTTTTTATAAAATCAGTCTTCTGGCAATACACAGAGTGACTTAAAAAATGGAATAATTTTATATATAAAATGTGACTGTGAAAATATTCTATGTAAAGAAGTGAATGATGACCTAAACAAGAAAAAAAAGTCTCACAAAAGTGTAATGCTGGTATTAAGCTGTTCAAAGACAGGCTGATTTCTCCAGATGGTAAGACTGTCTGAGCAGTTCATTGTCATTGCTCAGATGAGAGAAAACCTGCACACAACGCAGTAAGAAGAATAGACATAAAATTAGGAGGTCTGGCTTCCTGGTTTTTGTCCACCCATCAAACTGTTTCCATAAGATAAGTTCTCATGGCTTTTTTTCGAGCCAGGAAGAATAATACCTGCCCTGCTTTTGGTTAATAAGTACAGAGGTAAGGAAGTACATCTAAAAGCATAAATGGACGTATATTTAACACAGGTGATTCTACAAATATGACTTGCCTTTGGTGACAAGATATGTAACCATCATTTTCTGAGCTACTTAATTGGGATTCCTCATTAATTATATCTGAATAATTTGAGTATATCAAGTTGAAATAACTTTCCCTTACCAAGATCTGAATTCATTCTTTGATTTGGAGATATACAAGCTTATCAAATGTCATTGTTGTAAAGAACAAAACTTTCACTGTGAAATAAACCATGATGAGTTTATTGGCAATAGATTTAGTCACTCATGTATTAATTCAGCAAACCACTAAGAACATCTTTGATGTGTTGTACATTGTGCTCTATGCTTAGGATATGGTGATGAGAGAAACAGAGTGACAATGGCTGAAATCAAACCAGATACACAATAGAAGCTGTGGCCTGGGAAAGGGAATAGGCAGTTATTCAAAAATTGTCTAGGTGTGGCTGTCCAAAGCTGGGTTTATAGGTTAAAGAATCTCAGATGGACTTATGGGGCCTTAACAAAAAGCACAGACTGATGTTCTTGATTAGTCACATTGAAAGCACTGAAAGACTGTATAATGTAACTCTGTCCTCCTTCCATAAGCAGTGCCTCCACTGGCCACTATCTGAAGCCAAAGGCTAGAAGTCTTATTCCTCATTTACTTTCTCAGTAGGTCTTATCATTTCTATTTCAAGAAATATTCCAATCCATTTAAGAATTCCCAATTCTTCAAGGTCACTTCCCTAATCTAGGGTATTATTGTATGTCAACAGGGTTACCGAAGGTCTTCCTGTTTTATTTGTTGTACTCATGGCCTTTCCAGTCCATATATGTTAGTCAGTTTCCCATTACTGTGTCCACTACTGTGACAAAGTACCTGAGAAAATCAATTCAAAGAGGAAAGATATATTTTGATTCATGGGATCACTTGATACTGTTACTTTTTGACCTATGGTAAAGCAGAATATCATGGCAGGGGCATGTGGTAGAGAAATTCTATTAACTTTCTGGGGACCAAGAAGTAAAAAGAAGGAAATGGGTTAGGGTCCCAATATCTACTTCAAGGCCATGCCTCCAAGTGACCTAATTTCCTTCTGCTAAGTCATGCCTCCAAAAAGATCCACCACATCCATATAGTGGTAGCATCTGCAGACCAAGTCCTCAACATCTGGGCCTTTGGGCAACATTCATGATCTGGGGTAATGTTTTTAAATTTAAAAAAAAAAAACACCCATACTCTTGGTCTGGAAATGTAGCTCAGTGGTAGAACACTTGCCTAGCATCATGTGATGTGATGTTCCATCTTAGCACAATTAGAACAAAAAAGCTACTTTCATGTAAAATCCATTTAATTACTTTTAATTCCTTATAAATAAGATCCAAATCTTTCTGTAGCCTTCACAGTCCAGCCTCCTACTTCAGTTCCACATCTTCACATTCCATCTTTAATGAACTGCTAATGCACTGTCATTTTTCTCTCAAGACTCCAACACGTGTTTTCTAGTCACAAGTCTTAACCTTTATGTTAGTCAGCTTCTCATTGCTGTGATCAAAATACCAGACAAGAACAACTTAGAGGAGGAAAAGTTTATTTTGGACTCATAGTTTGCAAGGTTCAGTCCATGGCTGGCTGACTGCATTGCTCTGGGCCTGGGGTGAGACAGAACATTATGGCAGAAGGGCATAATGGAGGAGTTCTGCTTTGTTCATGGCAGCAAGGAAATAGAGAGAGGGGAAGGGTTTCAGGGAAGATGAACTCATCCAGTTCACTCCCCCCAGTGAACTACCTCTTCCATCTGTGTCCCACCTGCCTACAGTGACCAGTTAGTCCATTTAAAATAGGATGGTCTGATTAAGTTACAGCTCTCCTAATCAATCATTTCATCTCTGAATATTCCTGCCTTCACACAGGAGTTTTTGGGGGACACATCATACACAAATCATAATAGCCCTTCTTATTTTGCCTGGACTCATCTTCCATTAGCTCTTCAAAGAGTTCACTTAATCTAGTCTTTCAGATTGCCCACCCCCAACACCCTATGTAAAGTAGCCTTTTGCAACCACACTCCAGTGCCTCCCTCTCTTGACCTGTGTGATGGCACATAGCAGGATTTGCCACTTGTTTATCTTCCTTCCATCCTCTCCAGAGGTTATCCCTGTGATAACACAGCCCACCTCTGTCTTACTCAAGGCTTCAAGGCTCACCATCTTGCACAATGCCTTTCATAATGTGACACTCAAAACTATTCTTTATTGAATGAATATACATGAATGATATTAAACAAGATTTATAGTTTGTTATAAAGCAATGTAGTAAGAAGGCGAAATAACAATAACTCAAGAGCCAGGAGTGGCATTAGAGGGCAAGAAAATAAGCTTTCCTTTCCCTTGATCAGGGAAAGCTGGATGCAGATGAATAAGGAGGATGTGGCCGGGTCACCAAAGAGACCCAGGATTTATTCCACACAGAAATAAAAATATATATCATAGTAATGCCTTATCCCAAGGAATTACACATTTTAGTATTTAGCATTGAGAATAGGATAGATCATTGGAATTCAGTGTATGACATTAAAATTATACTCAGCTAAGGAAGAGTTTAGTTTAACAAGCTGAGATGTTTGTACTTTGGAGAGCAACAGGAATCAATGAAAGTTCATAACAAAGATAATGTATGATCAGATTTGACTTTTAGGGAATAGATGTGACAGAGGGTGGAATGGAGTGAAAAAAAAAAGATTCATTAGAAGAAGCTCCTTTGAGAAGTTTCCAGGCCCTCAGGTGACAAGTGGTAGAGGCTTGAAGTAAGACAGTGGTGGGAAGAATAAAGAAGAGTGGCCAGAGAGGAGACAAACCACAGAGACAGATGTATGGAGTGGTGCCTGTGGGAGGGAGCTAGGGAAGAATTCTTGTTTCTAGTTTATAGGACTGAGTGGAGGATTTAACCATCTGAACTCAAGAACAAGTAAATTGGAACATAAAGATCATGACATCAATTCTGTGTTCTATTTCTGATAACATTTTTTTCCAAATAAACAGTAAATGTTTAACCCAAACAACTTGGAACACACAGAGGAAATGCAAAAAAAAGAAACATCATCTGGATTCCTACCTCCTAACTGCTAGCACTGATACAATTTTGCTATGTGACAGTGCATGCATACATAGACTTTTGTTTGTTCCTTTATTTTTATATAATTTAAAGCATAGCTTGCTTTTCATTCCATAATATATCACACATTGACGCAACAAATAGATGTTTTCCACATCATCATTTTCAGTGGCCTCACAACACACTATGTTATCACATGGATATATCACATTTTACGTGACCAGTTCTCCATCGTTTAGCGCTTAGTGCTTTCTGCCTTTATTGTTGAGAATAATGTTTAGTGAAGATAAGATATTTTTACAAATTCATTTTCGACATACTAAGATTGAAGAACCTAAGAAGTATCCATAAGAGATAGCAATAAAAATATTCTACACTGAAAGCATTTTCTGCATACAACACTGGGTGCTTTATAAATATTATTTTATCCCATCCTCACTACTGTATGAGTAGAAATTATTAACTCCATCCTGCATATTAGAAAACCAATGCTTAGAGGGAATCATTGGCACAAGTTCACATATAATGAGTACCAAAGCAAGATTCCATTACAGTGTAAAAACCAACACTCTTAACCACTACCCTATCAAGACCTCTTAGATGGCATTTGGAAATATGGACCTAGAAATTAATAGAAGGAAGAAATTAAATACTAAGTTTTGTGACTCATCAGTATGATAAATGGATTTAAATTGAGCTTCTGATTGGAGCCTGTACTGCTGGCCAGAGTCCTCCCCAGAACGATGGAATCAGAACTGGTGAAAAGATGGTAGAGGCCAACCATTAGGTAATGCCAATATGCAGTGGATATTTTTATGTTTGTTCTAATTAGTTATATATGACAGTAGAATGCATTTTGATACATCATACATAAACAGAGTATAACTTCTCATTCTTCTGGTTGTACACAATGTAGAATCACACCGATCGTGTAGTCACATATACAACAGGGTAATAATGTCCAATTCATTCTATTATCCTTCTTACCCCTATACCCCTTTTCCTCCCTTAACTCCCCTCTCCACCCACTTTAATGTGAATTAGCATCAACATATCAGAGAAAACATTTGGCCTTTGGTTTTTTGGGATTGGCTTATTTTGCTTAGCATGATATTCTCCAATTCCATTCATTTACCTGAAAATGTCATAATTTCATTCTTCTTTAAGGCTGAGCAATATTTCATTGTGTATATTCACCACATTTTCTTTACCCATTCATCTGTTGAAGGACATCTAGGTTGGTTCCATAGTTTGGCTATTGTGAATTGTGCTGCTATAAACATTGATATGGCTGTGTCCCTGTAGTACGCTGATTTTAAGTCCTTTGGGTATGAACTGAGGAGTGGGATAGCTGGGTCAAATGGTGGTTCTATTCCAACTTTACTAAGGAATCTCCATACTGCTCTCCATAAAGTTTGCAGCATAAAGGTTATTTTTAAGGTATAAAAACAAATTGTATATATTTGTGAAATATAGTGATGCCGTGTGTATGTATCCAATGTGAAATATTTAAATCAAGATAATTAACATATCCATCAGTGCAAATACTTCCTTCTCTTGCGTGTGGTGAGAATATTGTGAGAATCTCCAGTCAAAAGCAGTTGAGGCTGAGAATAGAGAACATTGCCAGGAAGTAGTAACACATAAAATGAAAAAAGGAGAAGACACTATAGTCAACACTATAGAAAAGAGAGAATGTGTTCCAAGAAAGCAGACTCTTGGTAATAGTAGACAAAGAAGTAAGAAGCTAGCAAGGAGAGGTATTTCTGGGGGTTAGGGAGGAGAGAATTTTAATGCTAATATGTTTATGCAATCTAACACACACCCATATCATGACTCAAGAATTTTAACAAGTTTGCTATAATAACCGGGTCTAATATTGATGAAAATGTTTAATCCTTGACCTTCCAATTGACCTTCACCAAGTAGTACAGGGTTCTAATATTTTCTTACCCTTCTTCTGCATGGCTCTGTCCTGAGTCTGGTTACTTCAATATCCCCTAATGGCTCAATCTGACCGGGTTGTTTATATATGGTAGAAAATGCTATATCTAAAGGATATTTTTGGCTCTGCTACTTGCCTCAGCTATAGAGATTTTAACAATTATATATTTTTATATATTAAGTAATATTTTAATTTAATAATTCACACTATATGTAAATCAGAAATTGTGCTGAATATCATACTAATTAAGTAATTATGAAAAAATGTTAATCTCCTTTCTAACATTTAAAAATAACATTTCAAAATTTGACTAGCATATTCAGCATATTGTTGTCCTCATTGTCATTAAAGAACTTTCAGTCATGAAAAAATATAGTCCAAAGCATATATATTCATTTCTGGTTTTAAGATGAAACAAATTTTGGAATGAGGTATAAGGCTGAGACTGAAAATTCCAAACCATAAAAATCCTTTTCTATAATGTCAGGACAGGTGTTTTATTTTATCTTAAAGGACACATAAAACTTAACTACTTACTATTGTAATTCTTTAAATTTATACGGTATAATATGATTTTTATGTATGTCGTTTTTGAATGCACGTGGATCCTCCTGTAGTCAGAACTGAGACAAGGATGTGGATAAAGGTGATTGATCATGGAGGCGATTCCAGGAAGCAGGAGTGAGAGAGGAGAGAGAGTGAGGGAGCAAAAGAGAAAAGATTAAGTCTGGGGACAGTAAATATAGATTGCTGCTACAGATAGCAGGAGTGGGACTAGAAGTTTGGTTCCACCAGGACCTCTTGAGAAGCATCTAGAATATCTTCCAGAATTATCCACCTGAAAGCTGAAGGCTGGAACACGTATCCACTGAATCCCATTCCCTTTGGTTAAGGGTGATCCTGGTGACCTTCATCTCCCATAATTTGCACTTCAGGGATGCTGCTGTGCAATTGTTCTAGTATATTCTGAGAGGGTGCTAGAGCAGAAAGTCTGTACTTGAGATAGGACCTGTTGGCACCTACAACAGTATCCACTCTCCCAAGAAACTACCCAAATTAGAACTGTTTTAAGCAGATGTGATGCAGACCACCAAATAGTACGAATACTATTAAAAGCAACGGGATCCCTTGACACACCCCTCCCTGTCCTTTATCTCCTCCTACCCAGAAAATCATTTTCAACTCACAAGACTCTTGTTAGCTTTTATTCTCATAATAATCTTATTTGTCTATTTGTTGATATGTTTATATATTTTAAATATTTTAGATATTTTCTATTGCAAATAATATTTATCCTTCTTCTCAACATATGCCCTTCATGTGTAGAAAAATCATCTACCTTCTCCATCTTTCTAATATAGGTATATTACTATTTTGGATATTATTATAAAATTTTAAATATTGATAAGTGTAAACATGTAACTTATCACAACTGAACACCATAGTACCATGATTATGTTTCCTTTCCTGGGTAACCTCTGTTTTCCTGGATTACAGGGATTTTTTTCCAGTCTCTATTTACCATTGAAGATTTATCTCTATATTTTCTGCCTGTAGATGAAATATCATCACTATATGGTTTTTTGGATTATTTTATTTTATTTTTTTAAATTATATGCATGCCCTGGAACTCTGCATTTTCCACTCTGGAAGAGCTGACCCAGGTCATCCTGATCTTTTGTTCACTGTCATCCTGAGTTGCTCTCCTTCTCATGTGGGTACCTTTGGCTTCATTTCTTGTTTCCATGAACCCAAGTCTTCCTCTCTGATAAAGAGCACCCAGGAGCCCAGGAGGTAAATTTTTGAGATCTTGGTTAATAAAAATGTCTTTATTCCACCTGTCATCCCTGATCCATTGTCTGGCAGGAGATAGAATTGTAGATTTATAATTCTTTTTCTCAGTAATGAAAAACCATTGCATCCCAGCACTCAGTCTTTATATGGTACCCTGATGTCTTTTCCATTTCCAGTCTTTTGAACGTATTCTCTTGGAGACTTATTTCCTCTTTTTCTCCCCTTTTCTTTCTCTTTTCTCTCCACAATAACTTACATGTGCAATTTCATGCAATGGGCCAGGCATTTTCTGAGCCATCTTAATCTGAAAATTCATGTCCTTTAATTCCTGGAAATTTTCTTTTATTATTAATCATATCCTTGTTTGTTTTCTGTCCATTTTTTCCCCAATTCATCATTTTGTTGTCATCTTGACCTATTTTCTGGCTGATTTCCTCCTCCATTATTAAAATTTTTGTTACAACATAAAGCTCTTTCTTGGTCTCTGATTTGTCCCTTGTGGGTTTCTGTTATTTTCTGACCTGTTTTTAATTCCGTTATCCATGATCATGCTGCCTTGCCCTGAGGCTAATATTGTGTCCTTTGCTGTTAAGTCTTTAAAGCCTCCTGAATTGCTATACAAAAATAAATTCTTTAGGAATCTAATTATAGGTATTTCGCAAATTTTGGTCTGTTCCTTACATTGCCTCCATTTCAAATTTCCTTTATCTGCTTCTTTAAACTTGGACCTTTCTTGTTAGAATGATTCCACTGATGTTTTCAGTGATCCATTTGTTCATAACACAAAGTAACTAAAAAGCTGATTGAAACATCTGTGTGTGAGCAGTGTTTCTCAGTTAGTAGCCATCATTGTGGATGTTCGGCCAGGGAGTCTGGCCATTTTTCAGGGAACTTCTTTTTCTTTTTTTTTTTTTTCTAACAGTTACTCCAGAGAATAATCCTCCAAACTCTTAAGTCTTTAAGCTTGGTTGCCCATATTCTAGGAGCAAGGCATAACATTTCACTATACTCTGTGTTTACTTCCTCTCTCTCTATATATTTTTTTTCACTCTGACACTTTATATCCACCTTCCATTGTGCCTGGAACCTATAGTCTAGTAACTCCATGGTACAGTTTCTCTGCAGTATAAATTTATGTTTTCTTAGCAGATTGAGGGAAGAGTGTCACTTTGCTGGGGCTGGAACTTGCTTCTTACTAGACTGTCAGATAACTTCTTTCCTTTCAGTCTCATCTTTCACTCTTGCTTTCTAGGGAAGAAGGTCAGTACCTCATCCCTGGATTTTTGTGTTATGTATTCTTTTACTCGAATTGAGTTGCTTCTCATGAGTGTCCCTTCCTGATGTACTGGAGTTCAGCTTGCTTTGACCTCCTAAGTCAGTTCCTCTTCATCCATCTATTTTCCAAGTGTCAGCATCTCTCTTCCACGTTGCCTCCTCTCTATTCCCTTTGTATTTGTGGGATTATACCTTGGAAGTGTCTTCACAATAATTTTTTTTAATCTTTTATTGATTTTATTTTTTTAATACATGACAGCAGTGGAATGCATTACAATTCCTATTACACATATAAAGCACAAGGTTTCATATCTCTGTATATAAAGTATGTTCATGCCAATTCTTTCCTTTACACATGTACTTTGAATTCATGCCACCCCACTTAACCAAAAGCCCCAAGAACTATATTTCAATTCCATTTGCTGTTCACATTGTTGTTACTGTCACTGGACAAATTCACAAAATGAAAGGAAAAGGCAATTCATAAAACAAATTGTTGTATAAAAGAAATGATATTCCTCAACCAGTTGGTAATGGGTGGTGGGTAACCTGTCTTGGTGCCTTTCCCTAAGGCTCTCACCTTGGGTTTTTTGTTTAACTTGTTCATTCAGCTGGTTTGCTGCACAATCAGCCTGGGGAGAAAGAGCCTGAGATGAAGTTCCAAGAAAACAAAGCTTCGACTATACAGGACATTGACTTCCTTGTCCTGGAATCAGAGAGCCATGGTCTCAACCTGAGAACGGAAATGTGAGGAGGGATTCCCTTTTATTCTTCATTAGCTGCTTTTTGCCTCAGGTGGTGAGGATGTAATGTGCTGGGTTTATGTCTGTTCCCTTGTTCAGCTCTGATTACCCACCAGCTCGGTTCCTTGCCATGCACACTTACTAAGGAGTAGAGTGTTTTCTCTTGGGTTCCTCCAAAAATCTTTGGCTCCAACTGCCTTCCTTGTGCAGTGGTAGGGTCAGCAGTCATAAAAGCCATTCATGTAGAATCCTCTCCTTTGATGACTCATTGACCCCATGAAGAAGAGCCCACACAATTTTTACCCTATGAATAGGATATATTCCTCTCTCTTCCATTTCTTTTTTCTGTATCTTGTAATATAGTTTTTAAAAATCTCACCCTTAACACATGAACACATAGACTCACACACACAACAGGGTGTGAATAGGAATCAAATGCTTCATCCCCAAATGCCCTAATTCATGAAGAGCAAGCAAGTATATTTTCCCCAATGATAGACCTTCCATTTTCTTCAAGTAAAATCTGTTCTGAGCAAGACTCTATATCCTCCTTTCCCTTTTTTTTAAAAGGAGACTACACTTAGAATAGAGCCTTTTTTTTTTATCTTCAGTGACTACGCTACTGGGTTCCAAAATGCATTAGGGCTTTCATTATGATTTATAAAGACACGCATGCACAAATATAGTTAATATATTAAATAAAGACTATAATACACTTCTATAGACATTGTTATGGCATAGAGTGTAGAGGACTAATTTTATTTGACACTGTCTTTTAGCGGAGCAGAAATAATGTTCCCCTCAGCAGGCTACATGTAAAGAATCCAGGGTGGAGAAGATGAAAATACACAAGAGATCCATGACAGCATAGTCTCATGACATGCTGCTTTATTATTATTCTTAATAAGAATATTGATAGGGTAAGAAGTATTTCTGTACTAGAACATCCATATAATTATTTGAGTTGCATTATATAGAGAAAACACAAGTGTTCGATACGTTTTGTATTAAAGTATTTTATTTAGAATTTATTGCCTCCTAACCCCAGAAATGAGAGGGGGGAAAATAAAAATAAAAATAAATGCCCTAACTGAGGGCATTGCTTGGCCAAGTGTTATTAAGCTGATGCAAAATTCACAGTGTTACAGAACTGAGGATACTCAGGAGACAGAAAGTCGATTATGGTCTTTTCACCTCTGTATTGTTGCGCCTAAAAGCAGAGCAGGTTTGTAAGTTAGAAACTGCTGATGCTGGTGAGGCCAGTTGAACAATCTCTGAGAAATGATTTATGGTGGCCTTAAATCTGTTGTTAGTGGGCAAGAGCCACATTTCATATGTGATTGGTGGAAATAGTTCTTCTTGACACCGCCTCTGCTGGTTTTCCCTGTTTTTGCATCATGATTCAACATTTTCTAGGAACTATTGTAAAAGAAGCTCCTATTATTGATTGCCTATAACATGCCACGCTCTGTTTTTGATACTTGACTCGTGTTATGTCTAACCCTTAAAATAACCCAGAAAAATGGACATTATTCCTATTTTACTCAAAACAGGCTGAGGTTCTGGAAGATTAACAATATAACTCAGAGCCAGTAGAAACATATTTCAAACCAGGTTCGTTGTACTCAGAAGTCTGTATTTTTTTTTTTTTTTTTTTACTAAATGAACATATTCCTTTTCAAAATTCAACTTAGGAAACTCAACTTCTCACTCTCTGTATTAACATGTACAAAATGCCATGATTCAGACCCCAGGGGTCCAAGTCCACCTGGATCTCTTCTGAGTTTGTTCAGAGTTATGTGGTAAAATTAGTTCATAAGAACACATTATAAAAATTCAAAATCCACAGTTCAAGTAAAGATATCTGGAGAATTCTAGCCAACCCCAAAGACAATTAACTTTTTTCTCAATGATAAAGTTAGGGGACCAGATTTGATCACTCCTATGAATATTTGAAAGGAGGACATAGGAAAGACAAAGTCAACCTGAGTGTAGGCCCCAAGGTGAAGCAATGGGGATCTGGAGAAGGAGTAGGTCAGCCAGCTACAATGGGGAGCTTTCCCTAAAGATCTTATAAAGGGGAATCAGTTCTCACATAGAAATCCTAGAGAAGTGGGATATGTTCTACTATTAAAGGTGTGTAGGGAAGATCCAGGAAACCAGGGGGAATTTAATGCAAGGAATGCAGAAATCAGGGAGGTGATTGAAATAGATTTCCTTTAAAGTTCTTTTCAGTCCTGCTTGGAAATTGGCAAATTGATAAATATATGCCACAAATACTTTTGGATAGAACTGAATTGACACATATCAGTGTAGGAATATTTTCTTAATAAAATTGGATGATATTATCAAAGTCCTGTGTATTTCTTCTCTTTCTCTCTCTCCCTCTCCTTTTCAGATTCATGAGGCCAACCACAGTTTTTAGGCCAAAATGATTCATTCTTAATCAACCAGACCCTGTGCTGATTGGTTTTTGTCAGTGATGAAGAAACTGACTGACTAAATGAAAAACCGAGACAGGTGTTAAAATAAGGCAGGAGGTAGGCCGTACACCTGGTAATGTCACTAGTCGGGACATGCCTTTCACCTACTGTTCAATACTCCTTGTTTACATTCTTTATATGCATTTGTTTATGCTACACATAGCTTAAAGCCAGAGAGTTCTGTGTGTGCTAAGATGCTTGTCCACTACCAGCATTGACTTATGTCCCTCACATGTGACTACCAGCTCCTGTAAACAAGAGGCAAATTCTGTGAACATCATAGTTCAAACCAGAGGGCAGTTTCAGGATTCTTCCTGCATCCTTTAGGAAAGAAGAAGTATAAAGAATGAAAGAGAATGAAGGTCACAGAGTAGTTAAAGTAGGAAGAACAGAAGCTACTCTTCTACTTTATGATAGGCCCAGTTAATCACAGACATAGGCTGTGCAGACTGATCTTAGAAAAAAATTTAAGAAATTTGGCAAATGCATTTTTTTCCTAATTCTTAAAACCAGGAGAGTTCTTGAATCTACATGAACTAGATACTTCTAATGTTGCACCACAATGATACAACTACCATGCATTTGTTCTTTTTAATAAACTCATTGCTAGACACCAAAATCTATACTTCAAGTTCTTTATAGGCAAGGTCTATTTTTTTCTATGACTAAAAAGTTTATACTATTGCCGCTCCTACCAGGATGAGTTTTACTTTTGTGTGTGATCATTCAGAATAATCTAGTAACTTTGTGCACAGAAATACATTTCAAAGTCTACTTCGTGGGGAAGCTATTCAAAACACTGCAATTTATCCTGATCCATTCTAACATGTGTTCCATATATATCCGAACATGTAAGTACTGCTACAGGACCTGTGAACTATTGTTCCTCTAGGTACAATGACATCAATACTTTCTCTTATTGTATCTTTTTCTGGTGGGAGGAAAACAGAGCTCACTCAAGAAATAAGTTTAATGTCAGAAAATGAGTTTAATGAAAATTGAATCATATTATTTACCTAACTTCTTGTTTGCTTCATTCATCTAAGATGCCAATAGATTTAATGCTGAATGGAACCTCTAGCCAAGGAACAGGAAAATTCTCTGGGTTGTACTAGAATTGTCAAGAACCAGTCCTTCTTTTGTGTTTAGGACTAGGTGGTGAGTTTTTAAATTCACTCAGATTGTTATTTTAGGACTGATTCTTCAAAGATTAAAACAAAAACAAAAACAAAAAAATCCCCTTTATTCATTGAAATCCATTACTGAAAAGGCAAATTTGCAGAGGATTTGTCACATGGTTTTCAAATAGGTTGTTTTTTGTTTGTTTGTTTTTGTTTTTTGCTTCTGAGAGAGTGCTTTCAAATTTCTTTGTGTGTGTGTGTGTGTGTGTGTGTGTGTGTGTGTGTAGCATTTTGCTCACAAATTAGAGCCAGAATTCCCACTTTATAAACAACTTGACCTTCCCTTATGCTGTCCTTAGATATAATAAGATCCAATGAAGCAAAATAAGCATTCATATGTGTACAGTGCTACTTTAGGCTGTAATATTGAAAAATAGCCAGTTATTTTACACTATTCCCACCAGGGTAGCTGATAGGCATACCTTCAGGAGACCGGAGAAACAAGCCCCAAGTTGTCTTCTCCATCAGGAGTTTGGAAACAGCAATATATTTCTGAAAACACTGTGCTGCTTTGGCAACGTTTTGACAGCAGGAATTCTCTAGGTCCCTACTCCCCACAGCCTGCTTCTACCCAGCACAAACATAACCAAACTGTTGTTCAATTACATAATGGCCATTTTAATTATTATTTTGTTTAAGTCAAAATGCATATTAGCTCCCACAAAGCTAATTCTTAGCAGGAAGGTATAACAGGGTAGCTCTAAAAGGGAAGATTTTCTTGCATCCCTGCAGGGGTCTGGGTTTAGGGTGACCCTGCATTTTTCCCTCATGGTTTTGCAGATCTCTAACCATTTTGTTTCAATTATTACCAAAAGTTCTCTGTGTAAGAGTAGTTCCATAAAACTGGAAATTGCGGTTAAGTTCACATCTTAACAGCATTTCAAGTGCACATTGTAACAGAGTCTCCCAGTAATCAAGTTGCAGGAAGACTGTTATAATAGTCTTTCTCTCTCTGAATTGCATCAGGGAAGGCAGATGTGGAAATTATGAGTAATGTAATTGATGATCTTAAAGCTCTTAAATACCCAAGCTCTCAACAATCAAGATCTATTTGAGTTCAGAATCTAATAAGAAGTAAATACAATAGGTTTCAATAAGACATTTTATCAGGAGCTCAGCAGCACTTTGCTCCTTCTGCTTTTATGGGCAACATTATCATCTCATCAGCCGACAAGTTGAAGAATTTTATTGTGACACATAATCATTTTTAGTTCATCATATTTCTCCTTTTCCTGGTACAATTTTTTAAAATAAAGTTTGCTCATTAAATACACCATTTCAAAGGGGTTTGTCCCTATTACATTTCATAGGAAGGGAAGCAGAGTGTTGTTAATGCAAGCTGTTTATTGACAACTAATTTATTGTGTTCCACTGTAGGCAGCTCTATAAATACACCAAGGTGTTAAAAATAATACCACTTAGATATTTTGTAGATACCTGGGTTCAGAAAGCCTAGCCAGGGACAATTAGTTCCAAATTCATCCTGCAATTTATTCCCTTGCCTGGCCCCAAAGAACTTGCATGCCATTAAGTGTTAATTCAAATGCCACATTAAATATACCTCAATATTATTTTCGTTAATATGCAAATCATTCATAATATCAGGGTGATCTTACATTCAGTGGGAACAGCAATAATGCCTGCTTAATGATGTATTCATCAGTGCCGTAGGTGTCTTCATACTATTACTGTTATATATTGTTTTCAGAAACAGGCCTGACTACAAAGAAAATTGTATTGTCTCTGCAATAATGGTTTCCATTTTTTTAATCTTTTGGTGGAAAAATATCATTGTTAAGCACACATAAATACTGGTAATCTTTCAGATATTATCCTTTTCACATCCATATACATTGCTACCAACAAACCTAGCTTCTGAGTTCAGGAATTATTATAATTACATTTTAATCACAAAGAAAACCTACCAAAATTGGTGTTTGGTTATTTTTTGTTGGTAGTGGTTTTTTGTTTTGCTTTTTCTTTTTGCCTTATTTGTTTATATTTCCATCAGTTTTTCTCCTGGATTTTCTAATAATACAATATGGAAACTGCTCATAAAATGGTGTTTCCCTTTGCCTGAAAACAAACAAATGTGTATGTGCTTTAAGTGAATAAATAATTCTTTGCAAGATAATGCAAGCTTTACATGGCACCAATAACATAAAATAAAAATTAATATTTATTTTTCTGAACATGTATGGTTATTTTCCAGTGGAGCAAAAAGGATAAAAATAGGTTAGGAAGAGGGAAATGTGAAATTTGGTCATGATTGCTCTTATTTTCTAAAAACTTACATGGGGGTGTGTTTGCCTCAAAAGGGCTTTTACATAGTTCTATCTCTGCATGTATGGCTTGTTATGTGGAATTTAATTATTAAAACTTCACAAATTTCAAATTATTGTAAATACATAAGAAATGGCCCTCTTGTGATGTAAGCCCCAGGTTAAGTAAGCCAGGAACCAAGCCAAACCTTGACACCTCTCTTTTGAATGTGGACTTTCCGTCACAACCTGCCTGCCTTGAGTGTGCACTCAGATATTAGATGACAAGAAGAGCACATCGATTGATTATAAATAACATTCATATTCAATGAATGGTTAGGAAAGAGAAGAATAAAAGAGGTGGAAGGATTTTCCCTCCTCCCAACTGGAACATCCCAGGATTTCCCAGGGATAAAAATTCTAGCTAACCAAAGGATCTTTTGGAAGCAGGATTGTTTTGCCATGGATGAGGGATTACTGATTGGCTTTTTAACTTCAGCTTTTCCAAATAGTTTTTCAGTTATTTAATTTACTCTACATGGAGTCTATTGATTATTCAAGTTGGCAGTCAATTTTATAGGGCACCCCGCTGTTTCTTTGCTTAATGTAGTCAATGATTGTAATTGCTTGATCAGTGCAGCCCATGAAATAGGTTTTGTGTCTTTTTTACAATGCATTGATGGCTTTATCTGATGCAGCCTTGGCAGGGGCCGGGTTTTACAGCGCTCCCCGGAACTCCCAGAGGTCTCTAGATTAATGGCTATGGCGAGCTGCTGGAGCTGCTGATGCTGCGCTCCAGAATGGATCCGCACATCTGGCATGCCACACTTGGTGCTGGCGCCAGCTTTGTGTTGTGCAGTTACAGAATCTCTCACCAGTGCCTAGTTAACTGTTTTCACTAAGGGAATGAGATAAAAAGCCATCCAGAGAGCTGTTGGCACCCACTCTCTGTCACTGTAGTCACACATTAAAAATTTTTTTCAGTCTTTTTTTTTTTTATTTTCTAAGAGGCAAATGATGTATGGAAACAACAAATTACGTGGGATGTTTATGTTTTGAACTCTGTTTGGATTCTGAAAAGCATCCCATGGGTGTTCGGATTTCCTGTAAACCAACAAGCAGCACACACCCCCCTCCCCTTCCCCTAACCACCGACTTCCCTTGGATGCGAGCGTGATGGTGTGAAACGCATCCAAGTTTTCCGCACAAGCTGACAAGGGCTTTAGATTTCCAGAGGAAGGTGGGTAGAGGAATCACAAATGGGAAAAAGCAGCCGAAACCACCCTCCACAGCTCATTACAATAAAAAGGTAATTCTCCTGTCCTTCAGTGAGACGGTGGAAATTACTCAGGCATCATTTCCTTGTGCCTGCATGTCAGTGTTTCATATTTGGTACAATTTGAATTGCACTATTAGACATGTAAAATGTAGTTTTAATAAGTAGACCAAGAAAAAGTAATGAAATATGCAATGGAGTTGCATAAATCCATGGACAATATAATTATATAGTACACATACACCATTTACAATGCCCAGGATGACATCTACCAAAAAAGGGATAAGTATGATAGATTTTTTAGGCCACTTGGGCTCTCAGTTGATTTTCTCAGTGTAGTTTGACATCAAAACTGGACAGGTACAGTTTCTTTATTAATACTTTTCTCTGCGTAATAAACTATCAATGAATAATGCATCTCTGAAAGGGAAAAAGTCTACTGAGAAGACAGAAAATAATACTTTAAATTCCTAGGTCTACATGGAACTGAAATTTCCATTAGAGAAAACAGCTATGTAAGAATATCATAAATGTGCATGTAATACTAATAATCTGCTGGCCTGTGTGCAAGAAAAAATATTAAAAATTTTCTGAAAATAGCCATTCTCGATTTTGGATTTTACAGTCATTGTGTGATGTCATTGCTAGGCTCATCTCACCTTTAATTCATATTTTAATGCATTTACCATATAAGGCTTTCTAGCAAATTCCCCCTCACCCTATGCTTTCTTGGCCTTTAGACACAGTCTAAATATATTTTATCCATTTCATGCATAGCCTTATATGTTACATAACTTTCTTTCCTTATACAGAAGGTTATTATTTAATAAGTTGAACAGAAAGAAGCCAAGTCAGCAATTTATACTAGTTTACTGTCAGCCCAGGCTTTGAAATATGAAAAAAAAAAAATGTCTTTTTCTTAAGGACTGTGGAAAGCATCTTACCACTCCTCCACTCCTAATTTCATTTTACTTTGAAATGTAATAAAAATGACAGTCATTTTGAAGAGACGTCTGAGTCACTTTTTCATTGCCGCATGCATCAAGATGGTCTGCACGGCGGAAAGCCTGGCTCCATCCCCAACACACACACATCCACAATGGGTGGTGAGCAAAGAGTGACATAATGCTCGGAGGAACTGAAGGACTCACTAATATGACAGCTGATGAAAAGCCTTGCTTCACATTGATTTAAGATAACTTGTGGCACTGAACGAGCGGTTGGAGAAGAGGCAGGCCCCAGGTCTGCAAAGATGTCCATTGTTCAGGTTAGAATGATGGCAGCCCACCCTCTGCCTTAGCTCCCTCACAGTGACAAGAGTTTGACAAGACGGTTCCTGAGGGAGACCCTGAGTATTCAGCAGAATCTGATCCTGTGGTAGGGTTGGCTTGATTCTGGGTCTCCACTCATGTCTCCTTTGCTGCTATTTATATGGGGGCTGAGTGCCTTTTCCATACCTCTTGCCGTCTGTGATTGATTATGAAGTTCCAGGGGGCAGGGCCTTTGTCATTTTCACTTGCCTTTTCCTTTTCCTTTTGGCAGTGGGGTGTTATACAGATGTGGACACTTAGTAAATACCATGGTGCTGAGCTTGGTTGGCCCTCCATAAAAGGAGACAAGGTCCAAGTGAAAATAAGTAAAAGTAGGTTTAACTATTCTTCTGGAAAGCTGGAGAAAGTGGTTAAATAACTAAGGACATTTATAAAGATGATAGGGCTCCATTTTGGTTATCTTATTCCCTAGTGAAGCCAGGATTAGACAGGCAGCCAGTATAGACAGGTAAATCAAGTCAAGTCAGAACAAAGAGGCCAATTTTGAGTGAATCCGGCAAGTTGGAAACTGTCCCCTGCGGGATTGAAATGTTGATTCCTTCAGAGGTCTTCCTCCACCTTTATCAAGAACCTGTGCCTGCTCCCACCTGTTGCTAAGGTAACCTGTCCCACAAATTGCCCCTCTAAGGTTGCTAATTAATGTGTCCTGGGCTGCACCATCCTCCCCTTCCCCCTTCAACCCACCTGATTCCACCTTTGGATCATCTCACCAACCATTCCTGGGTCTCATCACTTAGGCAGGAAGGAGAAAGTTAAGGAGGAAAAGGGCAGGAGAACAAAGGATATAAAAAGGGCAGAGAGCTTCGCTTCTTGGGATACTGGGGATACCAGCTGTGGCCCCCTTCTCCCTTTTTGGAGAAGTCAGTGTTACCCTTTTTAAAATAAGCCGTGCTTTATATGCTTGCCTCAGTGTGCTTCTCTAATGTTCAAACTTCAACATGTGGGGGAGAAGAACTCGTCACCAATAACCAGCAGTATCACTAGTGTCTGAACTTGTGGTAATAGAATCAAGGAGAAGAGTAGTTTTAGCCAATGAAGGAAGATTGGAAGTCATACTCTGTTGCTTAGTGCTGTGTGAACTTGGGAAAATTACTTCATCTCTCTAAAACTTCATTTCTCCTGAGGAGAAGCATGGAGACTAATACCAATTGCCTTGTGTTGCTGAAAGGCTCAAACACCACATTCCAGATAAGCATCTGCCTCAGCAACTGTCATAGAAGGTGTTCCATAAATGTTTTTCCACCCAGCTGTGCTCAGGAGAGGATGACATCCATTTCTTTGCTTTTCCGCTACTCCTGGGCAGTTGTGGTACTTGGGTCTGATCTATCTCCTTTCTGCCCTTGTCCTTAATATAAGCACAACTTTCCTTTGCATGTCTAACTGTACCAATTGGTCCCTGCAGAAACAGCCTAAATAAAATGCAGAATAACAAAATTAACACAGTAGGCAAATACCATCAGATGTACTTCCCGTATTTCAGAAAAGATCTGAATTTAGTCAATGCCTCTTGTTTCATGGATTCATTTATATGAGACCCTCTTTAAGTATCAAGCAGTAGAGAGAGCCAAGAGCCAAGATTTAAGGACCTGGCCAAAACAGATGTACAATTTAAGTCACACTAGCCTGGAATAAAAAGAGCCACAGAGGCGAATCTTGTCATAAATAAAGCTCAGAATTAAAAGTAAGAAATGGTTGCATATTTTCTGAAGTACATGGCAAATGGAAAGAAATGGGAAAATACCTAGAATAAGCAAGAAGAGTCTTAAGTAGTTGTCATGAGCACAATTAGACTGCCCCTTCAGGTCACTATTAGCACCTGGCTGATACAGGATGTCTCATGGAAAGGCTTGAGGCAAAGGGTCCTCGATATGGAACTCTAAGACAGACTGTATATGATTGAGATTAAGCAGAAGATGACTCTGTGGTTCTCCTGTTTGGTTAGATACCTGTTGACTGTTCAGGTAAGGGGGTTGTTGGTGATGGGCACCCTGCATGATCCTTTCACATCTCTTGACAAGCCAAGGATTTATCATTGATGTGATAATAGAGCAGTCATCTAAGAAAAGAAGTCTTCCTTCTTGATACATGCTACATATTTCCAAACTGTCTTCCCATAACAGCAGTTTTCTAAAAAAAAAAGAAATCTATTGCTGTCAGGATTTCTCAGGAGAAGATACATTTATATACCTACACAGGAGTGTAGGAAAATATTCTCTAATGTCTCCTTGTAGGGTAAGTTTTTGCATATACTCTCATATCAAAGTTTGTGATACTCTGAAACACCTTCTTACCTGCCCTTTCTTCTAGATTTGTCTCAACTATGACATATCATATCATAAATGCTAAAATGAGAACTTTTTTTTTAAAGTAGGAAACTGAAGTTTTACTCATTTTCTTTGAATCATGTCTCTTGTGGTGTTTTCACTGTTCAATCAAAGGCATTCATGTTGCTTTGGAAAAGGAAAGACATCAACAGGGTATGGAAGACCAGGGTGGGAGAAGGGCTGCATCCTCAGTCACCTTAAGAAAGCTCTGAACCTAATATGATGTTGCTATGAAAATGGAGGAAGAGGAGCGGGTTTGAAGAAAAACAAATTTCATGGGGAATAAACTTTGAGTTGACAAAAAATGTTCCAGAAGCCGGTGTGATTCAAACTGCCCACTTTGTCATCATCAAACAACACCAAACACTCCCTTTCATTTTCACCCATCTCCACAACTAATGAGAATGAGGGCTTGCCAACAGGAACAGCCTTAAAAGTAAGAAAGTCTCTTTTTCCACAATTCCAAGTCATAATGCATATACTTCTGATCTATTGTAAATATTTTTTTGGCAACACCTCTATGAAAGATATGATCCTTTCTCTTTCAACTTTAATTTTAGCCCTACTGTGGTACTCGGGCTCAGACTCCAGCAAAAAGAAAGAAAAAGGGATCTAAAATAGCATTGTTTGTTTCCTTTGCATGTCTAGATATTAGTACATATGCATTTACATGAATTTAAGTATACATGACTACCTTGCATTTCATTCAGACCTATGAGATAAGCATAATCGTACAAACTTGGTTAATAGGAAACTGGGGAGATCACAGAGAGGCTAAGTAATTTCCTGAGGCTACATAGAAAATAAAGGGGAGATGACAGTTCATACCCAGGTGACTGACTCCAAACCCAGAAGTAAACACAAGACCCTCCCTCCAGTGGCCTTACATTACCAGTAAGAGCCAAAGGTGCAATTCATAATTGGATCCTGAAACTCTAGATCCTCTGGGACTGATCTGTGGGACTGATCCCAGTGCTGAATGTGACTTCTATATAGCAGAAAGTGTCTTGCTTGCTCCTTCTCAGTGGTGCTGATTGTGAACTCATCCTGAGCGTCACCACATTCAGCTGCTGGGTCTGTGGACTTCTCTCTACATAGTCATGTGGAACTCCTATCTTCACATGGCTAGAGTCCAGTTTGGTTATTCTGGACTTTGAATATCAAAACAACCCTACTTATTTATTTTTTTTTAAAAAAAAGCTTTTTAAATATTCTATATACAATTACGGAAGACCTAGTATTCAGAGAAAAACTTCATTTCAAATGCCCCCACCCCATCTTTTTTTTTTAATTTGAAAACTTTGCTATCTGTATAAAGAATGCATCTGATACTAGGTATATACATATTTACTGTGAATTAAAGATCTGAAATTCTTTTCACAATAATTCAACTATTGTCCTCAGTTTCTACAAACTTTCCTCTCTCAAATCCAAGACTGAATTTTCAAAAATCAGCCTGAGTGTCTTTTATTGGTATTGAATGCCTTGAAGACTGAATGCTTCCATCTTCTACAACCTGTGGGTAGACAGAGCCACACTGGGTTCGTGTTGGCAGTGAAGATATCTGCTCACACTTTGGTTTGCTAGAAATCATGTCTTTGAGTCATTTACCTAAATGGGGCATTCACCTCAATGATGGAAACATAACCTGAGTCAAGCTTTTAAACGGTCTGCACAAATAAGAACTACTAAAATCTGTTGCGCACAATATTCTTAACCCATACTTTCATAAACAATTGGTTTGTAAATCAATGACTTTTAAAACTAGGGAATAAATAAAACATGAGTCAATGAATTTTTTAAAGAAAAATATCCCCTATAAAGAAATATTTGTTGACTATTTCAGAAAATAAAAAGAAAAATTGTATTTTTTCTGCAAGTGCATCCTCCAAGTAAATAAAATACTCTGGCAGCTCATTTCATCCTCTATATTTTGTCAATGTCTAAAGCTATACTAAGATGTTTAAGTCTGATCATCAGTGAGCAGCTCTTTGGAACACAATGCCATTATAAAAGTTTTCAATGTTTATTTTCTATCCCAATGTCATATCTTTAAAAAAAATTGTAGTTTTAGTGTGTTTATATTTACTGTTCTTTTTACCAATCCATTTTGTGTATGATAAAAAAAAATAAGAAGAATCTGTAATGGTAAAGAAAAAAAAAATTGAACCTCCCTATAGATTGCACTGCATGAGAAGCCACTAGCTGTGTGTCTGTGGCTATCTTACATATTCTGACACTGAGCCCTGTGCTGAGAATAAATCATGAGGGGTTGGCTGGACTTCAACTGTATTGTGGGGGGATCTGGGCTCACCCACTGAGAGTTCCTGAGAATTCTAGCCCTGCGAGATGTATTTCCGTCACATTTTCCGTGGTCCTGATTTGAGACTTTTCAATCAGTTTCAATTTCCACGTCCCCCTCTGCACGTCCAGACTCTGGCTGTGCCTCGCAGAGGAAGTGCCAACATTCCATGAGAACAACGGTCTCTGTGGAATGTTTGGCTTGACCAGAAGCCGGAAGAACAGGAAACGTTATTTTAAAAAGTCCCGTTTTTCACACTGCTGATGTCTGGAGAGTCGAGATAAGCTTTGAGCCTCCTTCCAAATCTTTGGGTGCTCCTCCAAGCATGCTCTAAATGGGGTGTGAAATAAAGCTTACTGGGGTGGGATTGGACAGTGATCAAAACTAAACAGAATTGGCAGTAGGGCTTTTCTCCGTTTCGTTTCCAGGATGGTGGAGGTGAAGCTGGAGTTCTCCCATCCTTAATGCCTTATCTAGGAGACAGCTCTGTGAATACTGGTCCAAAATGTTACTTTTCCTTTTTGTAAATATTATACTTTGAGTTGTTGAGTTTTAGTGAGCCAGAGAGCCCCAAAATAATCTTTATTCTTGAAATATTTACACATAGAAGTAATACTGAAATAAGAATGCAAGATTTCTTGGATCGGATTACATAGTTTTGACATAATTATTTTATTTTTAGTTTTTAGTGCTTAATGGAAACATGACATGGAAGTGGGTGCAGGGGCAGAAAGGAGGTCATGGAAGAGACCATGAAAGGTGAGGACACTGTTGTTGGATTCCCCCAGGCTCTGCATCCTTTTGCATCTTTAAAATATCAGACTATTTTCCTACTTTTACCTGTTGATTTAGAAAAGATGAAAATCATTGCATGGTTGGAAGCTATTTAACATGATGAAATACCGTACTGAGCTTTCCAAAGAGCTTTTTTTCTTAAATACATGAGTATTTCCAAACCTAAAACTATTTTGTAAACATCTTAGAACTGTTAAAGATTTCGCTAACATACATAAGGAGGGAAAATTATTCTTATAAGTTTAGTAAAGAAAAGCCTCACATACAATAGTTCAGTTGTGAATTTGAAGATTATCCATTATAAGAGGCCTCATGTATTTACCTACTTTATAACCAATGTTGTTTAAGCATAATGGAGAGAAGTTATTCCAAAAAAGCACAACTCTGCAAATAATGTTTGAAGAAGTGATTTACTCTCTCTGAAAACGTACAGGGTTTATGCACAATTCATATCTAGTTGTTTTGGAATTCATGAAAATAGAGAAGACTCAAGACTTAAGACATTGGACATTACTGCATAGCAAAAATTGAGAACAAAAATTCACCTGCCTCTGCTAATGCCCAGTGCCCATTCACAAAGCATTAAACAAGTGGAGTGACTAAATGATTCAATGATAGCCTTTACTAAGTGGGTCCTTCAGAGATGCCCAGGATTAGGACAATCAGAAAATTCACAATGAAGCACGCTTTCCTATCTTAACATTGACAATAATAGCTCAAGAAAGTGAATACTGTTTTGAGTTTTCTCCTCTTCCTTGTACTCCTCAGTCCAAAAGATAATGTTTCTTTAGTGCATATGTACCATGTCTAGTCTCTGAGTTTTTACTTGGTCATTTACAATGCTCTCTAACACATTTTCTCTAAATTCTCCAGTTATATTATGATAGATAATTATATAGAGATGTGATATATATGTGTGCACAAATATGTGTGTATATATATGTACACACACATATACTCATATATATATATATATATATATATATATATATATATAAGATAGACAAAAGCAAATAATGGAAAGTGTAAACAACCTAAAGTCATTATTTCTATGAATTAATAACTCTAGCTGAGGAAGTTAGAATCTATAAGTAGAGGTTTACATTTTTATCTACTTATGCCTTCACAATGAAGTTCTTCTGGAATAGTCCACAATAAGGTGACTTGGCCTATTACTTTGAAAGGAAAACTTCTTGAATCTAAGTAAAGCTATAAAATTTGCATAAATATTTGACAACAAAATCCTAATTTTCTGAAGCAGAGAAATGCTAAAGGGACAAGGGACTGGTGAGAGTTTTCGTTCCCTGCCAATGGAATCATATCAGAATCATCAGTATGGGCTTACTTGATGATTACTTTATAGTTATTAAATTTATCAGTACTATTTAATAAAGCTTAATAGTTATCTTGTGATCACATACAATATGAAAGACAAAGAATAATGAGGCACAGTCCTGGGTCTTTTTAAATTGATTTCTTTTCTTTTTTTTTTTTGGGGGGGGGGTACCAGGAATTGAACTCAGGGCCACTCAATCACTGAGCCACATCCCCAGACCTATTTTGTATTTTATTTGTAGACAGGGTCTCATTGAGTTGCTTAGCACCTCACCATTGCTGAGGCTGGCTTTGAACTTGAAATCCTCCTGCCTCAGCCTATTGAGTCACTGGGATTATAGGCATGTACCACCACACCTGGCATAAGCTGATTTCTTATAAGACACAATGACAATACAAGAGGTCCTACTTTTAGCATCAGGACTTAGACTAGTGTATTTGGAATTAGATCTCTCCAGCCAGCTATAACCCAATAGCTACTTGAAACTCCATATAACATGAAACAAGGTATAAATATATAAATACAAAAGTAACATGACCTTACAATTTTGGGGACATTTTAGAATCTTTGACGTGCTTGCACATGTCTGTGCCAGAAATATATAAAGTCAAAATAATGGAGTTTATAGGAAATAGAGAATCTAAAAAATAATTAACAGAGTTGGGTCTGAACTCATATTTTCTAAATTCCATTATTTTCCTGATTCATTTTCACCATAGAACTTTTCATTTGAGAATAACTAGGGTAAAAACTGATTGCAAATTTCTCCAGGGCAACAGATATGGCATTATCGTAAGAATTGCTTATACTAGAAAATTAAAAAAATAAAAAAGACAGATTCTCCTTGGTTTCCGAGCAGCACCATTTTGGAGTAAGCACAAACAAGCAAACGCCCTTGAAGAGTTAAAATGCACTATTACATTTATTCGTTTACCTTGGCATCAGTTGCAAGGTGACGTAAAGGCAGTGACATATGGCAGAAAGAAATCAATAACTAGAAATAGTTAGCTATGCCATGGCTCTAGTTTGAAAAGGCAATCATTTCATTTTTCTTTGGTATTTTATGGACTTTGTCACCCTAAATTTAAAAAAAAAGAAGAGATCAAAGTGGATCTGAAAGTTTAATGCACATTGGAAGATCCTTTATTAAAGTGTCTAGCAGCCTCCAGTTCCTCTTGTTTTTAGTTTATGATGTCCAATTGTGACTATCAGTACATTCCACAAGAACTAATTTGTGTTACTTAGGCTGAACTGTTGGATTTATTTCTTTGCCCTTGATTAGATTAGATCTAGCCCTATTGGTTGGGTCATTCTATTTAACTCCTTATTCTTATATTTTATAACATTATAATAAAAGGATGAACGCTTCCAATCAGTGCCTGTTCACCATCATTTATCCTTAATGTGTCTGAAAGAAACAGATAGAAATGAAAGGAGACACTTTCTCATTCATGATTCTTTTCAAAACTGTTCCCTTGTCTTCTCCCTCCCTTCTGATATTGCATGCGTGGCTTGTTCTCAGCCTGCTCTGAGACAAGCTAGGGCAGGCCCTGTAATATGATTCAAATTGCAATCTCATGTCTTGCATCCCCCCAAACACCTCATCTCCCATGCAACCTGGAACCTTCATTCCAGTCCCCAATTAGACTAATATCTTTGCCCAGCTCCGATTGGGGGTGATGGATCGGCTGGGAGGGTGAGGGGAGACAAGGCGATCTTCTCAGCTCCTCTGCATTCCCATAGGCACGCAGCATTTGACAGATTGGGCAGAACTGCCACGAAAGAGTCTGACACAGATGGTGTAATTAGAAAATGCGAAGTGCGAGTGTGAAATTTATCTTTGATCAGCACCTCCTTGCCAGATTGTCATCTATGTTAATATGATGATGGCTTCTTGGAGATGGATAGAAGGAAACAGCAGCCTTGAAGAGGAAACGGAGACTGTTCACTCCATACTGAAGATATTCTATTTACTTTTGAAATCCAATCAATTTCAGCAGGCCAAAATGAAATTGTACTTATTTAATTCATATAGAAAACAAGTCCAACCTGATTCATACACTTTATTAAGCCTATAATCAATATGATAAAATCTGAGCTTTGGTTGGAAAGGGAGATGTGTTAATTTTTTATAGGGTGGTAAATAAAAAAAATACAATCTATAACTGTAGGAGCTGTTGAAGACAATGTGCATCTCTCTTTATCAAGGCCCTATGAAAAATGCATGGAAGAAAATAACTCTGCTCCATAGCTCCAAAACTCCAGACACTGCCAGCAAAATCTTACTGTCCACTTTTCCTCCACTCTTTAATTGTTTCAAAATGATACCTGTCATTTTTACTCAGTCCAATGTATTATCAGTCTTTATTTTCCTTGGTGTTTTGGATTTTATACTTATTTTTCTGTATTTAACAATTTAGAAAAATAATTTTAAAATGAATGGAGGACATACCTATTAGGACTTGAAGAAGGCACTTCCTTTTGGTATTATATTCCTGAAAAAATGTGAACATTTACCATTAGAGGGACCAAGTGTGGCCATAAACCATGTCTCCTTAAGTTTTTATATCCAGTAACAGTAATCTTTTCTTTGGATGGCTCAGAAGGTTCAGGTTTACAAGCAACTATGATGGACTACATTTTGTTATAATCTGCTCAAATGTTCACATTGATGGTGCTAATTTTCAGGAAGGTAAATTAGCATAATTAATGACCAGCCAAATTTGGGGGTAATACAGTATGTAATTAACATTAGAGAGTTCTGTTGCACCACCTGCCCCCACATTTCATTGTTGCAGGGATCGAACTGTACAGGAGGAAATTTTCCCCTTTGCTGCACTGAGCAGAAAGCAGCTTTCTTCATCAGAATAAGCCATTAGCTGTAATGGCATGTAGGTGTAATGGAATGTGCTCGAAACATCTGTGCTGAGAGCAGGGGAGAAATTGCTGCATGCAGTCGTAGGCCTTTGGGGAGCTTGATTAAGGGTTGCTTCAGAGAACTTGAGATCTGGCTTGGGATGCAAAAAGAAAAAAAAGGAAAAAGAGAGAGAGAAGAAAGGGAAATAATGCTAATAGATTTACGGATGTACTGCAGGGAGAACAAAGGATTTTTAATTTTTTTCTTCCTTTATTGCTCTTATATTGCATCTGTTCTCTGTTGGGCTTTCACTTATTGAAGTGATCTGGAAAAAAAAAAACGTAGCTCTAAATGCAGTTTAGTTGGGAATGAACATAGCTGAAGAAATAAAATAGCTTTATTCTCCCCCTTCAGTTAGCTAGTGCAAAGTTCCTCACAACCTGTAAAGAAAAATACTAAATATTGTTTATCTTAAGGGTGATTTTGAAATTCATCTCAGGAAATAACGCAAATATTCAAATTTGAGGCTGGAAAGCATTCCTTGTTTTTCATCAGTCTGTACACAGCTCTCTTTGCAATGCATGGAGTAACTGGCTAATTCATTTTGATCTGCTTAATTCAGTATTTCCAAAAGTACTTTGAGCTGATATTTGAACTTTTTTCACATAATTTGCATAAATATATGTGCTGTAGGAAATATAAACTTCTGAAGACAATGGAAAAATTTTTCTACTTTTGTACCTTTCTTCAGCAAATACTTATTGAGCACTTGCTATGTGCAAAACACTGTTTCCATGCTGAAACTTTGGATGCTATTGCTGGAATGTAATGAATTAATTTGGCAATAAGTATGTCCAATTGTATCACCTCAGTTATCTCCTTATTCTGAAGCTGACTTTTGATGCAAAATTGATTGTCCAATGATACACATTGATTGCTAAAAAAGTCAATTGAATGCACTGATTGTTACAAGCTTTGGCTATCTTAGAAGTGTTAAAGAAAAAAAAAAAGAACCTGAATTTTAACTACAGCCCTCACAGTAAAGATAAGTAAGCTAAAGGAGAGTTATATTTAGATGATGGGTAAGGGAAGGGTTAAACATTTGTGAAACTAATGCAACTGGAAAGGGAATTAGCATTCTGCATGGGACAGATGTGAATGTATTGCCTAGAAAATTAGAAACAAACCTGAAAATATTGGGAGATTTTATGATTAGGTAAATCTTACACTTTCTAATTATAAATGACAATGAAGTACTCTATTCGCGGGAATCTATCTTCCTTATGAAATAAGAAGCTTGCTGATCTGGTGCCAAAAATTCCTTGCACTGAAGTTTAAAATATGTAGGGAGGCAAGAATGTAATAAAAATTCAAAAGCTAATAATATTATGGCGACTGGCATTGTTTACAATGTGGAGCACCTGCTGTTTGAAAAAAAAAAAGGAAGAAGAAAAAGTGAAATCATCAAACTGTTTCTAAATGGAAAATCTGGGCTCTCTGCCAATTACACAATGTGTTTCAGGTGCACTGTAAATAGGAACAATAAAAGGTGCAGAGGAAAGAATATGAAATGTTAAATCTCAAATACGTGAGAATATTAATATGATGTTTCTTGAAAGAAAATCTTGGGACTCTTCCAGTCTTCTCCATTGCAAGGAGGGGTTTTAAATATTTTACACAGCATACGTAAAGTTCTAAAACTTTTAATTGCCTCTATCTTAAAAAGAATGTATGTGAACGCAAGACCGCTTGCTTTGGCTGCTTTGCTCTTGGTTATTTCAGGCAGAAATGTCCATCTAGACCTGCAGACATGAAGTGTGTTTCTCCAATCTCTCTTTATCTTTTGTGCATGCACACGTGTGTGCACGTGCACGTATGTGCACACATGTTATGTGGATGACAGTTTGAAGAATTAAACCCTGAGGGTAAGAAGAAGAGAAAAAGTAGCTCCTCCTGTTTATTGTCAAATGCTAACTTTCTACATCAAAATTAGCATTATGAGCAACAGCAAAGTATAAGACACATGGGGCGGTGAGATGTCGTATTTCTATCTTCTCACTGTGAAGCACTTAATAATGGATTCCTCCAGAATTAGACACCTATTTTTACTAGCTAACAATTCACACATGCCGAATTTTCTTTTTTAGTTCAAATGTTTTTCCTTTTTCAATGAGGCATTTTAAAATCAAGTCACCTTTGGAATGTCATTCCATTAAAAAATGCCAATCATTCATAAATCCAACTGAAATATTATCTTAACACATGTGTTTTTAAAATAATGCCTAAATGTTACACAATTGTTTTACAATGATAAACAGAAACTAAATTTCTAGAACTGGGCATCTTTCAAATATACAATATTTTCAGAAGCTGGAAATAAAATTATTATGGTTGTTATTGCTCAGACACTAAAAGTTGCTAAGAATTATATAATAGCCAAATATTTGAGATAAATTGTTTCTTTTGAATCAGAAAAAAATATATATGAAAACTTTCCCACATGTCCATATGACTAAGATAATTATAAAATATAAATAGATGAACTCTCCAATAAGATAAAACATTTAATAACAACCAACAGTGGCCTTTGTTCATCATTCCACAAGGGAATATATTTGTTATTCTACCATTTACTGGGTCAGCCTTGAACTCCCGTTTCCTCCTCTTAAAAAAATGCATCAAAATAGTACCTAACATAATGTTATTATGAAAATTAAATGGGATAATTATGGTAAAGCACTTGGTCTAATGAATAATATGTAGTAAGGACTTTAAAGATTTAGCCATCTTAGCTAGGATTATTACTGTTATTATTTCTGAAATATTTTCGTTTTCTTTATCACAGCTGTCAAGAGGTAAGATAAGGTGTTTGCAATTGGCACTGTTTGATAGGACTCCACATTTCCCCCAAGAAATGAATCTTCCTAAATATGTTCCCTTACACCTCCTTTCATCTCGCATCATCAGTGGAAGAAATGCCACAAGTCATTCTGATATTGGTTTCATTTTGACTTTACCACTGCACATTAGCATTCAGGATGCTGCATAAACCAGTGAAATATAATGAAAAAAATAAGACCACAACTATATCAAGAGTTTCTTGAAGAATATGAATCAGAAATGTTAAGAAGGTGAAGGAGCCGGCAGAATAGGACAATACTACCAACAAGAATATGGAAATGCATAGTATAATAAAGCAGAAGGTAAGAAAAGAGAAAGATCAGATAAGAAAGACTAGAGAGAATGTTAGAAAATGGGCTTTCCTTTAGACTTTTGTTTGATTTCTGGTTCTATTGATTATACTACATGTGGGCCCTTCGGGCAAGTAAATCTTTTTCTGCCTCAGTTTTTATCTGTAAAATGGGGATAGTTCATAACTCCTTCATTATGAGAACTCAATGTCAAAATGACTAGTAAAGTCCCTGACAAATAGAATATGCAAATACATATTCACTCATTATAATCTAAATTGTCTTTGACCTAATCTCCCATTTTAGATCTATTTTCAGAAATCTGTATAAGTATATTCTCTATATAAATATATAAAGCACTTATAATTAAGGAACTTCAGCTCTTTTAATAGAGAATAATCAAGAAAGTTTATTTCCAAAACAGATTTATGACTAAGGTTTCAAATATCAGGCCTTCCTCCTGTTCAATCAATACTCTACAATTCCACAATCTGCAAAAATTACACTACATCTACATATTTCAACATGTAAATATGTTCAAAGGATGCCACAAGTCTAATTTTCCATTTGGAATTAGGAAAACAAAAAAAAGAGAGATTTTTTTTAAAAAGCAAAGTTTTATAAAATAAACAACCTCAGCATTAAACTACTCATTGTAGATTCCTAAGTGGGCACATATTTTTTTGTGTCAAATTTTCAATTTTATCAGATCATTTAAACAAGTTGTAGCTTTAGAAACCAGCAAATATTTAGTGGGCACATTGAATTGGCTTTCAGTTATTTTATGCCTGGATTATTGAAACTTTATGTTATTACTAACTTCCATCATTTTCTACAATAACTTTGAAAAATCATCAGATCTTAGAGAACAGTGATGTTGTAATTATTGTCTCCTAAATTTTCTGATCTCTTAAATTCTGAAAATCACCTCATAAATCATAGTCGTGAATGTTGAGCGCACTTAAATATTTCCTTATTAATGTGATGTATCCTTTGACTATACTTTTCTATAGAAATTAGCCCATCTATGTCAGCTCAGTTTACCACTATTACTCTGAATATACATTATTGCTTTTTAAGTATAAAGCATAAGTTTTTAATGATAGCATTCGACACCTTGAATTAATATGATCTCATATTGATTATAATGATGGTGATTACTTTGATGAAGGCACCGAGCACATGCAAAATAGAAACAAATATTCAGGATGAATGAGTGACAAGTTCTGTCCCAGGTCAGAAGAAAGCAACATTCCCAATCTGCAGCCTGATCACATCCCTCACTGTTAGTCCTGTCTGTGGGACCACCTTAGTAATGACACTGAAATAAAGATTTGCAGGGAAATGTGCCGTCATTACCTGTTTGTGCTGCAGATTATGGTCACAATAAGAACCAATGAATATTTCTTTGAATGGATTGTAAAGGCATGTCTGAGCCTGTCTCCACTGGAAGACATTTGACACATTTTTCAGATAGAAGACACAATAAACATTTACATTTATTTTCAATTTCACTAGATTTTTGTGACTAGAGGCATTTTAAAAAAATTAGTTTAACATCCCTTGCCAGATGCTTAAAGTAATGGCCTAGTCTACTATTTTTAACAATATAATGCATGTGTTAGAATCTTTGGGATTCACATCACACACAGAAATCGAATCCTGCTTAAACAAATAAGGAAACTTATTGGATCATTAACCAAAAACTCCTGATTGGCTTCAGGTGCAATGTGACCCCCCAGACTCTCAGTTATGAGGGTTCAGGCTCTCTCCACCAAAACACTGTGCTTGTTGGCTTTGCTCTCATCTAAAATCTCACTTACAATTCTAATTTTAAATCTCTCAATTTCAAGTCCAATGGGGGAAAAAAAAAAAAAAGACTCTTCCTACCTCTCCACTAGAAATCCTGTATTTAAGAGGAAAGAGACTAGAAAGAGAATGGAAGAGAAATACTGTGGAATAATATTTGCCAAATTATATTGTATGCACATATGAATATGTGACAATGAATTGCACCATTTACATACAACTATAATGCAACAATAAAAAATATAGAAAAATAAATAAATTCTGGGTTTAGCCAGAATTTTCTTGGTTTGGCTCTCACACTCATCTCTGACTTGCACTACGCCAAGAAATATATGATATCCCCCTTGGCCAAAATGACTTCAGTGTCTCTTGATCTTCTAGATTCAGATTTGGAGAAATATTTTTTCAAACATGTAGTCTGGCAGTAAGTCTACATCCCCCAAGGTAAAATCAAGATCTGGTTGCCAAAAGAACAGTAGATGATAATACCATAAAAGAGCAAGAATCTTACTCACTCTTGTATACCCAACTCCAGGGCAGAGCATGGCACAGAGGAGATTTAGGATACATTTCACAATGAGTTCATGAATTAAAGCTGAACATTAAATTTTTCACTCAAATAACAATTATGTAATACCTATATTTTAATGAGGCCGCAATATAATCTCTTATAATCATTTGTTATACAGGCTATAGTAGTGGAACAAACTAGAGAGAGGTGAATGGCAGTTTCACCTAGAGCTTATAGTACAGGAGGAATTACCTCGTGTGGGGATGTTTATAAAATTCATTGGGGCTCCATTGTAGGTCACCTTGAGTTTTGCTGTTATACCAATGGTAAGGCAATAGGAAGACCACAGAATGTGTCTAACATACATGTATAACATACATGGAGTTCACAGAATACCTTCAAAGACACCATGCCATTCTCCTATAGTCATTCACTACTTCTCTGAAATCTTTCCTATGCCTCTTACATACAGCTAAAACATATCATCAGAAGTATGGGTGACCTTGAATGCTTTCCTAAGGAAACTGGTACTTCTCAGTGGGCAAAAAAAAGAATCATGAAAGAATTTAAAGGGGGTCAAAATAGAATCAGGTTCAGCATTACTGTTGACAAACAGCAAAATGAACTATAAGAAGAAAGGGGAGGGGGAAGTAGGGATGGAAGGAGTAAGAAAATTAAAATACAAGGCCTTCTAAGAGGGAAAAGGAAAAGTAGGAATGGTTATCGAGTGGCCAGTGCTTTCACAAAGTTATCTTGTTTTTCTTTTCTTGCTTTTTTTATGCCTTTATGACCTAGGTAGCACACAATCAATTAAAAGATAATAACCTTATAGAATTATATATAGTATAAATGTGGAAAGCCCTTTCTCAGTAGCACTCCACAAGGTTAATTATTGGCAATGTTATGGCATGTTTTCCAGACTCAGTACTCAAGATCTTTCCTTCCTTCCTTCTTTCCCATACCCTCCCTTCCCTTCTGTCTTTCTCTCAAGATAAATGGTGTCATCCTCTATGTGTAATTTTGTAACTGGCCTTTTTCATTCAGTAACGTCCTAAATGATCTTCCAAGTCTGTACATTGATATGTGTGTGTATGTGTGTGTGTGTGTGTGTGTGTGTGTATACATGTGTCTGTATTTTTTCCTAAGGGCTATATGGAATGTCATAGCTTGATTTTACTTTAATATATTTAACTATTTTCTTAGTAATGGATATTTAAATGGTCTCAATTTTTTTTTTACTTAAAAAAAGAAAACTGCCTCAATAAACATGCTGTACATCTGTCCTTACCTAATCATGTGACAATTTCTGTAGTATAGATTCCAAGAAATGACATGTTGGATTGAAGGAGATGCAGATTGGAAAAATACTGCCAAAATGCCTTAAAAAGTTTTGTACCAATTTATAGTCCCAGCAATGGTATTTGAGAGAGCCTATTTCTATACAGTCTTGAAAACCCTGTCCTAGTCTTTTTAAATTTTTGCCAATATTATGGGAGAAAATAAAATTAAATCTTAACTTTGATTTACATTTTCCTGATCATTTATCTTATTTAATCATTACTATAATTTTTTAAGATACATATTATCATCATCATGATTTACAGACTTGAGACAAGATTCAAAGCACTTCTTACTTTAGTTCAGGTCAAAATGTCATGATTTGGGGCTGGGGTTGTAGCTCAATGATAGAGTACTCACCTAGCATATATCGGGTACTGGGTTTGATCTTCAGCATCACATGAAATTAAAATAAAAAAGATACTAAGTCCACCTAAAATTAAAAAATAAATTAAAATAAAGTCATGATTTGGTGATTGCTAATGTTCAAAGGCAGGTGTAGACACTGCTAAGTTGATAGGTTAGGCCAGAGGAAGAGGCAAGTTTCATTCAAGAAGTATATTTTTGGAAATTTTTTACTTGACTCTACACAGTCTGCCACGGGCAATATAATTGAAGTAAAAAAGCATAATTCCAAAACTTATATTTAGGTCTTCTATACAACTGCCAATAGCCCGTGAGGGACAATTCTTTTATGAGCCTTGGTGGGAAGAATCTAGCTGTTGAGTTTACCTCCTTCACAGGAGGTCCCTAAATATTAATGAGGCAATCAGTAGTATTTTCATATTTTTAGCAATTTGCAAAGTAATACCAATTAGAATAAACATGTCAGGTGAAGAAGGTAGATTAAAACAGTACTAAAGAAGTCAAGGTCTCCTAACATAATTGACATACACCTTGTGTAATTCCTGGGGTCCAGATTAAAAGAACAAGTAGACATTCCTCCTATACTTGTTCCCAAATGTCATCCTCAGGCCCCATAGTGCATTAGGTATTCTTTAATTGCCAATTAAAACACATGCCACCTTAAATGGATGTAATAATGAGCCTTTTGAAAAAAAAGGAAAAAAAAACATCTATTGCAGAGACTTTATTTCGACCCCAGTTGGTAGTTTCTGAAAATCATTTTTATACTTCAGGAAAACATATCCAATGAGCTAATTCCACCCACTTTAGTACTAGTAGTAATGTCCATTTTATAAATGTGACCATATTATAAACACTAAATGACTATTTAGGTACATCAAATACCAAACACAATACTTATACCAGAGTAGACAATCAATATATATCAGTTTATTTTCCATTTACCTTGCCTTTTCTCTTTCTAGAAAGTGAGCACAATGAATAAATGGTTCTTTAAAATATAACTATGTTATCACTTGATGGAGGTGCTAACCATATTATCAGTTGGACAGAGCAACATTCCAAGCTTTTATTTGTCACTACCAGCAGCATAGCAAACAAAAGAAGATCCAGATTCCCAAACTCAGCAGCCCTCCATTTCTTTTCTTTTGTTTTTGTGATAGAGAATTCTTGTATTTTCTAATAATGAAATAATACATGTTCATTGGCCTAAACAAAGAAAATCTGAACAAATCACACACAATGAAAACCACTGGGAATATGTCAGAGAATGTCATAGTTGCTATTTTCTAAGCAGAAAACAAACCACCCCTACCTGCTTCTTATTGTGGGTATTTTTAATTTATATAAAGTTTTTATTTCTTATTGACTAAACATTTTGCCAATTTTCTACTGAAGTGTAATTATTTAATATTGAAAGTCAATCTTTGGAGAACATTTTGTGTATGTATTATTATTCACCTGGTCAGTTATCTCCAGGTAAAATCCTGGAAATAAAACTGCATGATCAAGATTGATGTATTTAAAATTTTTATGTGCTAAAATTGTCCTCAAGAGATAATAGGCTGATTTGAATGTCCATAAGAAAATTTGGACAGTAGACATTTGCTTATACATAAACTGACATACTTTTTTAAACCTTTGCAAATTTGATTAGTAAAAATCATATATTTTCTTTAAATATTTTGTGTATTTGATTGATTTTGCATACCTGCATATTCAAATCCTCACATTTTCTATTTTAATGTACATTTTATGTGAGTAATTTTAAAGAGCATAATATATGTTCTAAGTACTTATCTATTTATTTTATTTTGTTATTGGATATATCGTGGGGTTTTTTGTTGTTTTTGTTTTGCTTTTTTTTGTCAAACAGAAGCTTTTTGTTTTCATTTTTATGTGGTTAATATGGTCAGATCAATCAGTTCTTTATGTTAAGTCTCCTGGATTGAGTATTGTTCTTTAAAACTTTCCCACCCCAGAACAAGTATATTTAATTTTTTAAGTTTTTGCAAAATTTGAATATTTTTGAAATAAACTCTAGCATAGAATATGAAAGAGGACTATGATTTTAAATTTTTGCAAAATGCATAATCATTTACTCTAACATGAGTTTCTAGATAATTCATTACTTTCAAATCAGTGTTGGAGTTTTAATATATAACACATTTATATATTTGTCATACATAAATTTTTATAAATAGTTGACCCAGTAATCTAACACTTTCAAAAGCAATGGATTGACTTATTTTAGAAAAAAAACAGTGTACAAACACTCAATTCTTGAATTTAAAAAAATATGTTTGGCCATGTAAACAAAGCATAAAAAAGGTGAGATCACAGGTGATTTTTTTTTCTTTGCAAAATTCTTTTGAGAGTGTAGGGGTATGGCTCAGTGGTGGAGCCTTTGCTAGCATGCAGGAATCATTGAGTTTGATCCTCAGCACCATAAAAATAATATTTTTTAGATCATTTCTACATACAAAGCATCTTACTTTTTGAATAACATTCAAGTCTAATTTGATAATTTGCTAATTGTGTCATGGTACCATATAATTATGCTGTGGATATAGGGAAGAGAGAAAATTAGAGGTGAGATGACATGGATAAGTTGAAAATAAAATAAGTGAGAGTTTCTATATTAATTATTTTCCTTTATTTTAAATTTTGTTGGGAAGTACAATGTAGAAAAGAAAATATACTTCAATTATTTAACATGAAGGAACATGAAGCATGAACCATCACTGGGCATCCAAGTAGAAGCAGCTGTGTATAAAAGTATGGATGTCAGCAGATGGATCATGGATTCAAATCAAGGATGTAATGATGGACTTGGAAGTCTTGGACTTGGTGCTAGAGAAACCAAGTATAGATGAGGTTAACCCAAAGAACTTGGGAACACAGCAGACCTTCTTAATTCTGGTTATTCACCCACACATAACTAGGAACATCTTTTGTAAAAAATAAATATCAGTTCTAAATCACAATCTCTAACTACAATCCTAACACCTGTATATTTTTTAACTCCATTGGAAAAACTGATTATAGCCAATATTGAGGATCACTCACATAGAGAAGAATATACAGAAAAGGATCCTGGCTAACAAAAAGTTTTCAGAATGTAGATGAGCATTTAAACATTTCCCAAAAAAGGGACTGGTTCAAAACAACTTGTAATAGTCTAGCAACTGAATGAAAGTAGGAGTCTGAATATGCATAGCAGCAAACTATCAATTGCTGCTATTTATTGAACAGCTACATTAAATTAAATACTACACATCTACACCTATCCATCTGTATATGTTTGTAGATATCTATGCAAATACATAAATTTAGATCTATAAACTTATCTTGATTACTACAACAATGCAGCGAGTTGCACATCATTATAACCATTTACAGTAAAATAAATAGAAGCTCAAAGAAATTCAACAACCAAACAAAAGTTATACAATTGATTAGCAGTGAAGACAAAAATTTAAAACCAACACTATACCCTTATCTATATTTAAATCATTATGGTAATAATTTAAAAACCTAATTCTGGCAGTGTTATGGATAGAAGTAGTAAACCAGCCTAGAAGCAGAGAGACCCAGCAATTGAGGTGAACAGTGACAGCAGCCTAAACTAATAATACACGTTGCTAGTGTGAGTCGGGGGCTAGGTGAATGATAGGAGGTAAAATTCAAACCATGCATTCCCTGGACCCTGGTAATGAGTGAAATTAAAGAATTGAAGAAGATTCCTGTGATGTTAGCACGTGATGGCACTATTAGTGGGGAGGGTAGCACGTGTAAGTAAGTGAGTCTAGTTTTAAAAATGTTGACATCCACATATCCATGGGACATTCGTTTAGTGTTAGAAATAAGTTGAAAATAAAGTAAGAGAAAGGTTCTATATTAATTCTTTTATCCTATTTTTAATTTTATTGGGAAGTACAATGCAGAAAAGGAGATTAAAAGTATATACTTCAGTGATTTAACGTGAAGTAAATAACCACATAACCATGTCTATATTTTCTTGATATATTTTCTTGTCCTATGAACTACTGAGAAAAATGGGCTAAGTCTCTCACTGTGATTATTGAGCCCATTTCTCTTTGACATTCTATCAATACATATTTCATATATTTTGAGGCTATTATTAGATGCTAGCTAGTTTAGAATTTTTGTGTCTTCCTATGCAATTTAGTATTTTATGTTAGGCACTTTTCTCTTTCTTTGTATATTTTGCATTTTTAAGGGTACTTTGATATAACTATAGTTTTATCAGTTTTGTTCTGCTTAATATTTGTGTATTATACCTTTCTTTTTGATTTCAATATTTTTAATCTTTATATTTGAAGAGAACTGTAAGTAGAATATAGTTGACTTTTTATTAATATGACAATTTTTCTTCTGAGCTAATTGGAGCATTTAGGGCATTTATGAATTTAAATGTTCTTTTTTCTCTCTTGAGTTTAATGGATTAATTTTATTCATTCCAACTTTCTATCAGCTTCAAATTCCTCTTCTACATATTGCAACCTGCATCATTGATATATCAAAGTGCCATATTATTTTTTTCTTTCTAGAGTCTGTGATTATTTTAGAATATTTTAATCCCCTCTTCTACTCCAATTTGTATATCCTTTTGAATATACATTTCAATTATATATATTCTTAAACTCAAAAGCATGTTGCATTAATATTGCATTTATTTTATACCATCAATATTTTTTGATATCTTTACACATTTATTTTTATCTTTGCTCTGCACCTTTTTCTGTATCTCCAACTTTTCACCTGAATCATTTTTCTCTATTGCAAAAAGCATCAAAGTGTATTCGTTGCATTTAGAGTAACAGGTTGACACTATTTTCTTTGAACACCTTAAAGATAGCAATGTATTGCTTTCTTGTGTGATTTTTTTTTGTAAATGTGTGTGTGTGTGTGTGTGTGTGAGTGTGTGTGTGTGTGTGTGTTGGTTGTTTTTATATTGTGGGGTTTTTGTTGTTGTTGTTGTTTGTTTGTTTTTTGAGATTTCAGCTCTTTAGCTGTTGCTCCTTCAAAAACATTCTGTTTTTCTTTTGCTCCCTAAGTGTGAATTTCTTTTTCATCATCATTCTTAAATTTGATAGATTCTTGAACTTTTTACCTTGATACCTTAACATCAGTTTTTAAAAGTTCTCTCAAAGATTACTTCTACTCCATTCTCTCTGCTGCCTTCAGGTCTTTTAAGAACTTCAACTGTACTGTGTTAAACCGACTCAACGAATTCTCTCGTCTCTTAATCTTGCCACTGTGTTTTCCACCCATTTTTCTCTCTATTTTTCCTTAATGTATCTCTCAGTACACTAATTTTCCATCAAGCAGAGTCTAATCTACTATTAAACCCGTCTATTAAACTAGAATTACTTTGTTTTTATTTCTAAAATGTCTATTTTGGTTTTTTAAAATAGTTTTCCAATCTCTGCTGAATTTTTGTATCTCATGTTGTCGAATATAGTAAAATTTATTTTTAAATTTGCATCTTATACTCGGGTATATGGAATTCTTGTGAATATTTTCTATTGTCTGTTTTTTCTTTATTCATTTGCATTCTTATACCAGGTCTCTTCATGCTCCTCATTATTTTTCATTGTTAATTTCTATTATCAATGGGCCTAACAGAAGGAAAAAGCATTATAGAAATAGACAATAACCTGACCATTAAATTAGAAGTTGAAGTTCATGTTTCCTGTTTTGTATGCGGAACCATTAAATGCTAGTAGACTAGATATGTATGCCTTAGAAAGAGTATTTGGGCTATAGTATGGAAGTTGGACTATAAGAGTCAAGTGTGGACCCCGCGGATCACAGAAGAGGATGCTCTAGAACTCCACTGAGGTATTATATGATTTGGAGAAGGAACAGCAGTGGAGATGGTTATGAGTAGCAGAAATCAGGATATCTTTCATTCTCCTCTTTAAATTTCTTTTGGTTTCTTTGTGTCTATGGCAATAAATGTGCAATGTCTTTCTGGCTTAACCTACTCCATAAAACACCTTTACATCTACCTATATAAAACACAGCAGAATAAAGCTTCCATTTTAAGTAAATAAGAAAATATTAAAGCCAACATCGATGTGGCCAGCACTGCTCATATGCTCATTCATATATATATATATATATATATATATATATATAATATTAATATAACATATATTATATTATAAAACATACACAATATATTATATATGTGTATATTATATATATGTGTATGTTATATTATATATTATGATATATAACATATAATATGTATAATATAATATATAAGCCACAATCCCATATATTATATATAATATAAATATTATAACATGCATATATTGTGTATATATATATGTATATACAATATATGTATTATCCTATGAGAAGAGTACAAATATATGCATGCCTACTTTAAAGATGAGGAAAAACGGAGAAGGGTTGGATATATTTTCCAAGACTCTAATGCCGGTGAATGGACATTTGTGTGTGCCTATCATTCTTATTTTTGGCTTATTATGTTCATTCTCTGATTTTTTTTCCACTTTGGATAGTAGTTCCTCATTTCTTTTTATTGCAAATGAACTATAGTGGGCTGAATGGTATCTTCCCTGCAAAGATATATCTACTCCGAACCTGTGAATGTGAAGTTACTTGGAAGAATGATTTTTGCAGAACAAACTAAACTCTTGAGATGAGATCATCCTAGATTATCTGGGTTGTGTTCTAAATCCAAAGGCAAGTGTTCCATAGGAAGAAAAGAAATCATAGAAGAGAAGAAACAGAGGAGAGAAGGTACTGAGAGGACAGAGGCTTGTGCTGTATGCACAGGCGGAGGAGCATGTGGAGTGTCTGCAGCCATCCGAAGGTAAGAGAACAGGTTCTTTCTCAGCGTCTTCAGAAAAAACAAACCTTGCCAGTGCCTTGATGTCACACTCTGGCCTGTGTAACTGTAAGAGAATACTTTTATGCAGTTTGTCCATCTAGTTTGAAGTCCTTTGTCATGACAGCACTAGAAAACTAACAGAGTAAAAACAACTTTAATTCCCCCAACCTGATTAGGAGACCCTACATGATTGGGCTCTTGCCCATCATGTGGATTGAATCTTTGACAAGTCCCACCTTGCTAGTCATCTCCCCTTGCATTCAGCCTTCTGTTTCTCATGCACACTAGTATTTCCTTTCTAAGGACCTCTGCCTATTGTTGACTTCTTAGAAACCCTCCTCCATCTCCACAATCATTTCATAGATGGCGCCTTCATGTCACATTTTTGTTCATTAGAGAGACCTTCCTAAATGCTTCTGTTTTAAAATATTTTTTAAAATTATAAATGGACACAATATCTTTATTTTATTTATTTATTTTTATGTGGTGCTGAGGATCGAACCCAGTGCCTCATGCATGTGAGGCAAACCCTCTACTTCTTTTTTTTTTTAAGAGAGAGTGAGAGAGAGAGAGAATTTTAATATTTATTTTTTAGTTATCAGTGGACACAACATCTTTGTTTGTATGTGGTGCTGAGGATCGAACCCGGGCCGCACGCATGTCAGGCGAGCGCGCTACCGCTTGAGCCACATCCCCAGCCCAAACCTTCTACTTCTGAGCCACAATCCCAGCCCCCAGAATGCTTCTAACCAAAGTGTTTGTGTCTTCCCCTCCCAAATCAACCTCTGTCACATCATATCACAACACTTCTTTCCTTCACAGACCTCATCACACATGATCAATATCTTGTTCATCTATTCACTGGATTGGGAGCTCATTGAAGTCAGAGTGTTTGTCCTCCCATTTTCCTGACAATTATTAATTGAGCATCTGTTATATACCAAGCAGTATTCTAAGCATTTGAAAGATGCAGTGAACAAAATAAAAATGGTCTCTGTTCTTACAGACCTACCATCTACTTCCCACTGCTATTTTCTCATATCTGCAGCCCTCTCTGCTATTTAATGATCATTCATTCAATATTATTTGAATGTTAATTGAATGATAGATTAAAACCCTAAAATTTAGTCATTGATTCTCTCCTTCATCCTAGTTAAAACATGGCCATACCTGTTGAAAGAATTTAATAACAATTTTGAGATACCTTCTTCACACTTGCCATTTTCACGGTCTTTTTGTCACAAGGGCGTTGGAATTCCTCCCCGCCTTGTGTCATCCCCAGTTTTGCCATTTCTACTACTGTACTTGGAAGTATGATTTCCCCTCAGAAAATGTTATGGAAACCAAACAAAAGATCAAGCCACACCAGACTTGCAAGGCTTTGCCAAAGATGGCAGACCCCAAGGCAGTTGGCTCGATTAACCACTGCCATGTCTAAAGGTCAGCCTCTGGGACTGTTTAATTGTGGCCATTAAAGTGTTTGAGCAGCTGCTTCAGAGCAGTAATTTGGAGCCCAGGAGAAACCAGAGGCAGCATCAGTACACCAGGTCATTTGAAAAAAGGCTGGCCAGACTCCACACGCAGCCTGACAACAGCTGGGATTTGCAAAAGTACTTAACCTAGTTTAGAGGTCATGGCCTAACTAAATGTAGGATTCCCTTCATTCTAAAGTGAAATCGTAAGCCAGTGTATTTTAATCCCTCTCCCCAACTTACCACTTCATGTACTCATTTTTTCACCTTTGACCCAGGATTCCAAACACCTTATTAGTCAATTCATCAATTAATGAATTCACATGTGTTAACTGTGCAACTGTTATTTGCAAAGCAATGGCATTGGTACTACCATATTTCTACTCCCTTCAGACCACTCCATCCCAAACATATCCAGACCTGCACCTCAAAGACATGGCTAGCTCATCATGCACACTCTTTTCTGCTAAGGCCAGATACAGACTCAATTTTTTTTTTCTCACTACAATTCTCTAGGTAGTTACTAACCTTTGCTTAGGCCTGGCAATGGGACAAAATCTCTTGCAATCCCTGAATCCTTGTCCAATCTCTTCTTCTAACCAATTAGTTTCAATGACTTACTAAAGCTACAGGTTGGTTTGCAGTAGACTTAGGAGCCAGGTACTCTTTCTCCTTGCCCAGACTCTTAAGAGTGCTCAGTGTGAACAAGTCAAGGGCATTTCAAAGCCATAATGAACACACAATCTAAGTTAGTAAAGCAAAATTAAATAGCATTGCATTATATTAAATATTTTGACTGTAATGTAATCTATTACCTGTATAGTGTGCATGTTTAATCATAGTTACTATTTATAGATCATTTTATTTAATAGATCTAGTAATTACATGTGATAGGGTATATCCTTTCTATTTCACAGATGAAGAAGTTGAAATTCAGAGAGTTTAAGTAACTTCTCTGAGAGCTGCTAAATAATAACAGTAAAGCTGGTTTTGGACTCAGATAGATTTGCCCAATTACTCGAATACCTTATTTGCAGTACAACACTGCTACCATTGATAGGATAAGATTCTTCATGCATCACTTATATTTCTGCACATCTGGTGAGCAAAGACTGACAACATTTTGTTCCACACTATCTTTTCAAGGATATCTGTACAGCTAATAGCCTTGAAGGGTAGAGCCACTGTCTCCCTCCAGAGTAAAGGACAGATTTATTTGTTGTCCAGAATAATCAAGATAATATCTCCCTTTGGAGCATATCTTGGACAGGTTTGCTTACAACCCATTATAAAAGATTGGGATTTTGCAAGCTCAGAGTTCTGCAGATGTGACTCGAATCCACCGCAGGCACGTTGCCCCTGTGGTACTGGGGGACAAGGGGAACAAATGTAAACGTGAAACTAATTTTTGGCTCTTGCTCAGGAGTCACATGTCTCACATTAGCTTACGAGTAAGGAAAAATCTCAGCGCTTCACAGTTTTTAACAAGTTCAGTAGCATGAGAAATTGAAGGAGGATTGGGGGCTCCTGGCTGCTTCTCCACTGGGACATCAAGGTGTTGGCTTGCCCTGTCTCCATCTAGAAACCCAATCCCCCTGTGACTGAATAAATGTGCCTGAAGGTAAGTCTGAAGTAATATCAATGATAATTGTATTTACCTCTCACAGATAAAAATTGCATTTTCACAGTGTCTTAACCGGATAGAGTTAGAAATGTGGCTATTTCAGGCACCATGGGAAGTCAGAATTAAGGAGTGTTATTAGCAAATGGCTTGTTCCTCTATGAATCATATCAAAGCAGATCTGGACGGGACTACTCCCTCCCATCTGGCCAGCCCTGTCCACCCCTCCAGAGAGACCAAGATCAGTATTATTCACCTAGTCCTCTCAGGCCAACTCCCTCCCTTGGAATGCAGTCTCCACCTTGCTTTGATTGTGAAGACCTGTTTGTGATTGGTGTCAGAATGGAAGACTTGAACATTTCCATTCTGATTTTTCCCTTCTCAGGTCACCAGAATTCACTCAAAAAAAAAAAAAAAAAACCCAAGAATTTCCATTCGCTGAAAGTGTTCCATCAGAATAATTTACAAGATAAGCTATTGGAGGAAATTAAAACCACTCTTCCCAGGGGGCAGACACTTTCCTCCCTGACATAGGCAACAGGAACCTGAGGCTCTGGCTATGTGTGGTCTGGTTTTGCCAGAGGGTAAGGTCAGAAATCCCAATGGTTTACTCAGTAGCAGACAGCAATGCGAAGGAAGTAAACAACAGCTTTGATGGAAAGGAAGCCCAATAGATGAGAGCATGGAGAGACTTTTAATAGTTGTCATGAGTGTGAAATTTGGGGGAGAGAATTTAATGTCTAGAAGGGATATCTGAGCTCTGTGCAATACATCTGTATAAAATCCCTATAGCATTCCCTTCGAGAAAATTAGTAACGATCTGTATTAACCTTTAACACTGCCAAGAGTTCTCCTCGTGCTTTCATTTAATGTGACTCTGCTCAGAGACGGGCAATACAGGGCCCACTTTATGTCTCCACCGAATTAAGTATTGAACGCACTTTGTCACTCCTTCTTAGTAATGAATAAGTTACTCTCATGGTTCTTGGGCTACTTTATTTTTCTATAATTTTTATATAAGTGACATGCAAAGTGGGCATTAGAGAATTAGAACTAGGAATTTTTTTTTAACTAGAATAAAGGAAACACAGAAGCACATGAAAGAAGAGGAAAATAACTAGAAGACCAAGAACAGAAACCATTTAGGGTCTTCATAACAACCTTCAGAGGAAGCTATGTTAGCCTCATTTACAGATGAAACTACAGCAAATGTATAAGAAAGACTAACTGCTATAACAAGCTCAACACTACCACTGTTGAACCTAGCAGAACTTGATTTTATTTCATGTGGCATTCCAAGGTGCTTTGACTATGAATCAGGTTGGAAGTGGTCATTGGCCAGAACTCAATCACTAGTGCACACCAAGAAGCAAAGGAGGCTGAGAGAGGCAATGTGTCTATAAGCCCAGGAAGAAGAGAAGACAAATACAGAGGAGCCCTTAAAGACTCTGCCACTACAGTATCATAATTAGTAAGTTAGCAGGGGCAACCTGCAGATCTAGGTCTATTTGACTCCAAAACAAATCCACTCAGTGAATATACTATATTATTTCCTCTTCTGAAACACTTCTTAGTTTCTATCAGGGCAGAGTTGAATAAAGGGCTAATCTTCTTCTTCACTTATACTTCTTCAAGTCATTATTTTGTCCAAGGCCATTAGTGCCATATTCGCCTTTGGATACCATTTTCACAGATCTTTTTGACCACAGAATGAAGCTTCTCAGAATACTGGTTTCTACTCACTTTTCTTAGAGTAAAACTTGGTATTGGTTGCAGGAAAAGTGGGGAGGAAAACAAATTTCATATACTTATCATCTATCTGCAGTAGGGAAAGGGGTGGGGGATGGAACTAGAATGCAGGCTTCAACTAGGGTAAATCCCATCACTGAAAGCATACCAAGGCCAAAGAGAAAAAGAGGGAACAAGAAGATGGTTTCAGAAAATTTCCAGAACCTTTTGCCCAAAGATGTGCCCAGAAATATTGTATGACTGCCCGAGTGGTTTACATCAAGAATTATACTAAAAAAAATTCCCATTTTTATATGCAAATACTTTTCCTTTTCTGCATCTGAAAGCCACATGTGATTTTCAGTCAGCCAGTGCAAACAGACTGACAGACAACCTCCCTCAGGAAATGCTTGATGTGCCATCATGTTTCAACACTCTTCTCTTCCCCCTCTGGAGCAAGCCTATAATTCTGCATTTGTGTAAATACATATGTGCAGCATATTTATTCACATGCTGCTGGGTAGAGAAACCGACTCTGCATTCTTTCCTGGTTATGCACTATGCAGTGACTGCTTGTTCTCTGAATGCTGTTCCCACCCACAGTGAGGAGCACACAGGTGCTTGCACAATGTCTAGCAGTCCAAGGCTAAGAGTCTGGCTCTCAAGAACCAGGGGGCTTTCCTGATCACCTTGCCTGCCCACAGCGAGAGTAGCATAAAGTGTTCTCTTCTTCCTACTACGTAGTTTTCCAGGGACATCAGACTGCACATGCTCATTTACCTCAGTTCTCAACTCCTGGCAACTCACCCAGTTTGAAACCTATTACAGACCATTACCTATAGTAATTCTGCAAAACTTTCTTGATAAGGAAGGAATGAAACAAAAAATCAGAGCTCTGCACGACAGCTTGCCTTGACATTTTAGGGGCCTAAAAATTTGGCATGCAATATCCATCAGTATTTTGACTCCACCTAAAAACATAAGCATTTGATAAACCCATGTAGCTGCTGACATGCTTTTCAGCTTTAGTAACCATTAGAAATTTAAATGGATTTTTTAAATCATGAGTTGACTTTTTCTGACTGCCTGCAGTGTTCCATACAAATGTTGTTCCTCTCTATTGCATTTTATTCCTTTTGACAACACCCTCATGAAGTAGGTGCTATTAGTATCCCCATTTTACAGATGTTGACTCTGAGTCACAAAGAGAAAAAAAATACCTTGCTCACAGGCACATAGATATTAAATGTCAGTGCCAAGTCTTGCCTAGGTGTACTGGCTCCAGAGTTTTTATCTACTATGCTAAACTCATCAATTCAATAGAAATCTTGAGGTATCTGATGATGTGCTCAGTTCAAATAAATTAATTTACAATAATGCCAATGGCTCTGAGAAGTGATTCTGGTAGGGTGAGAGAGAGAAGCATTAGTTAGGGGGAGCCAACCTAGTTGAGATTCATTGGAGGAGAAAGCGACCAGCTACACAAAGCTGAAGGCTGAAGGAACAAGGTGTTCTCAGCAGAAGAGTATGTCAAGTCCAAATCCTGAGAAAGGAGAAGACGTTGTGCTAAGGAGGAGGCCAGTGTGGCTAGAGGAGTACACAGGAAGGGAGCAGTACCAGGTGATGGCAGAGAGGCTGGCGGAAGCAGACTGTTAGCGTTCTTAGCATTCATAATCAGCCCAATTGGAAGCCAAAGGAGGGTTTTAAATCATTCTGACTTTTTTTTTTTTTGTGTGTGTGTGTGTGTGTAGACTTAACTGGGGGCAGGAGATCACAATGGGAGAAGCAAAAACTAGTGAGAAGGATGCTACAATAGTTTAGAAAAATTTAGGTAAGAGATGGTGGTTGTTCAGGCTGAGAGAGTATGCTGGGACAGAAGTGGGTGGAATCCAGATATGGGGAAGTCGAAGAAAAGTACTTAAAACAGTTGTGATCATGCCCATAGGGCCTCTTAAAGGGAAGCAGCCATAGGAAAATGTCCATGGCAGGGAATCAGCTCTGATATTAGTCCACCTTGAGGCTTCTGACCAGACATCAGGAACCCAGAATCTGGGGAGAGCCCTTTCTCAATCAGCAGGCATCTTCAATGCTCTGGGTTTCTGACTTGGAGTTGCGCGCCGTATGGAGTCTCCTCAGTGAGAGATCATCATTCAAAATCTATTAGAATGACGTTCAGGAACTGTCAGGGCTATTTACCTTCCCTGCCATCAGGGGATCTGTGTACTCACATAACACTGAAGGGCATTCACTCATGCAGAGTGGATGGGAATTTGATAGGTAGATATGTCCCCAAGCAGAGAAAACAGGTGGAGCAGAATGTAAGGTCAGGAGAATAAAAGGAGAACACAGAGTAAGTTTAGGGAGAAATAAAGCTAGAAAGAGAGTGAACTGGGATGTGTTCATGGAGATAGCTGAGTTTTTGCATAATTTATTTAAAGCAGTAGAGAATCAGCAATGGGTTTTAGAAAATGAAGAGAGAGCCATGAGCTCTCTCCTTTTACTGCTGGAAGAGACTTCTCAATTATCTATTCCACCTGCCTAATGCTGCACATTCCGATATTTCTCTTTTAAGGAAAATACCCATAGTGTCAGTGTGCATTATCTATGGAAAGCCTACAAATTTCACTATGTCAGCACTCAAGCTGCACAGGAGTCTTTGGCTTAGGATATAGCCGCAGATATTTTTGAGTCCTTAATGTGTGCCAGGTTCTTAAGAGAAACCAAAAATGGCCAAGACCATCCACTTGCCTTCAATTCATTCATACAAGTAATCTCAAACTTACTAAGCTTAAATTTAAAAAAAAATGCAAGGCCAAATATAACTCTCTGCCCTACAAATTTCAAGTTCTCTGTGCTACCACTATGCAAGTTTTTATGTGATAGTTCTCCTCTGGACAAATCTTTAGGCTTCTCAAGTTAAACACTTTATTTAATGGAATAGCAGAGAGACCCAGGTCTTGACCTAGGTGATGTGAATATGTCTAGAAGAGAAACACCATTAGGAATTATGATATCCAAAGTTATTTACCTGAGTTTTCTAAATAGTAAATTCCTTCCACTTAATATATTGGTTAAGTTGGTTATGCTATTTAACAGAGAAAAGACTAACAATAATTAAATACAGTGAAAGTTCATTTTTTTCCCTTAAGGATCTCAGCTGGAAAACTGTTCATGAGATTATTCGACTCCTTCTATCTTACTGCTTTGCCATTTACTAGGGTTGCTCTTACTCACAGGATCATTGATGCCTTGAAACTACCCCATCCATTGTCCAGCTAATGAAATGGAGGAACAGAGAAATAGTCTGTTAAGGGGGATATCCCAGGAATAGCATATAGGGCTTCTGTTCAGATTTCATTAGCCAGAAAACAGTCACATGATCATACCAAGCTGCAGAGGAGGCTTGGGTAACCATGTGTTCAGCTAAAATTCTGGGGTAAAAGATTAGAAATAAAGAGGGGGAGAATGGGTATTGGAGGACATCAACAGTCTTTGAGGATAAGAAGAATTTGTGATTCTAGAATGTTTACCTGGCTCTGGGTAACATATATAAACACTGTTTTTACTCAAGTTTGATTATCACATTGTAAGATATAAATAGATTACCTTCTAAAATGCTAAAATAATGACTTTTAAGTTCCAATCCTAGTAGGCCTGGGAATCCACATTTTAAAGGAATAGCTTAGGTGATTCTTTTGCACCTTTCACAATTTGGAACTGAAGGCCATCATGATGGGCTATCTTAAATAGAATTTGAGAATGGTTGATAAGTTTTGCATAATTAATGCCTACACTGGCATATAAATTTACACTTGGATTTAGTTCAAGGAATGGTGACCTGCACAGAAGCTTCTTAGAATTCCTTTCCACTATCTCACATACTGAAATTCAAAATTTCTTGCATGTAGAATCTCATTTGTAAAATTTGACTCATTTACCTCAAGATGCTTATTATTATGTTTATAATAAACATAATAATAAGAAACTACCATGTTATGTGGTTTTAAAAACACTACTATGGCCCTTATCTCATTTTTTTCTTCTCAATAAGTAAGATTTTACAAGTTAAGAGGTAGGTGAGGTAGTTGAGATAGAGAATTGCCTTGCTCATGGGATCCAACCTTAGAACTTGTTCATCTCAATCCCAGGGTTCTTTCCTTTATGCGGCAGTGTATTTCTTTGCTTTCCTTCCTAAATGGAGATAAAAATATAAATGGCTCAAAATAGAGCAGAAACAGTGAGTAAACAGTAAATAAATGCATTAAAAGAAGCACAACGATGAACCTCAAAAACATGCTAAGTGGGAAAAAAACAGACACAAAGGACCTCATATTGTATGATTCCATTTACATGAAATGTCCAGAAAAGGTAAACCTATGGAGAGAAAAATAGATTAGTGGTTGCCTAGGGTAAGTGTAGAGACAGAGATTAACTATAAACGGACATGAGGTATCTTACTGGGGAGATAACAATGTTCTAAAACTGGATTAGGGTGGTGGTTAGACAACTAAGTAAATTTACTAGTAATCACTAAATTGTGTACTTAAAATGCATGAATTTGGTAGCATGTAAATTATAACTCATTAAATTTGTTTTTCAAAAAGCACAAATGGATACTATTAGAACTGTGGATTTCATTTTTGGTTCTGCAATTTACAACTTGAAATAAATTGAGAAAGTAACACAACATTCCTAAGACCCTTATGTTAGAGTTCTCTAGAGAAAAAAACCCCATAGAATGTGCACAAAAACACACACACTGCATGCCCACACACAGGTATATCTGGAAACCCAGGAGAACTAGTGGTATTGTTCTTGTCTGAATCCAAAGGCCAGAGAACCAAGAGGGCCAACATGTAAGTTTCAATTCAAGGTCAGGAAAAGACCAATGCTCCAGCTCAAGATGTTAGGTAAAAAGAGAGAAAAATTCTCTTTTCCTCTTATTTTGTTTTATTTAGATCCCATAAGATCTAAATAAAATATGATTCAAATATTCCTAGGAAAGCTCATGTTAAATTTTATTCCCATTGTGAAATATTAAGAATGAAGTGGGACCTTTAAGAAGTGATTGGTTCTGGAGAACTTTACCCCTCATGAATGGATTAGCCCATTCATGGAATCATGGATTAATGGAATCATGGATTATCTTGAGGATGGGTCAGTTTTTAAAGCCAGTTTGCCTTTCTTGTCATGTGATGCCCTGTGCTGCAGAGAGTCTCCACCAGCAAGAAGGTCTTCAAAAGATGCAGTCTCTTCTCCTTGAACCTCCCAGGTCCAAAAGTCTGAGCTGAGTAAACATTTGTTCTTTACAAATTACCCAACCTGTGATATTCTCTTATGGCAGTAGAAAACTGAAGGAGACACATACCCATATTAGAGAGGGCAATCTGCTTTATTCAGTCTACTGATTCAAATGTTAATTCAGAAACACCCTTAAACATGCACCTAGAAGTAACACTTAATCAAATAAGTGGGCACTCATAGTCTAATCAAGTTGCTATATAAGTTAAATAAAACAAACCTAAAATTTCATCTCTAAAATGAGGATAAAAGTAGCATGCACCTCATTTAGTATCTTCTTTAGGAACACATTGCAAGAACCAAAATATCTTGGACATTATCAGTGATGGGGTTAGAAGTTCAAATCACATGTAAAACAAGTTGTAATGCTTCCTAAGTAATAATTTTGGCTAGGAATAAAACTATCAGTAAAATATCATTAAAATGACAGTTAAAAATATAACTTAATGGCTATATATGAGGACCATGATTTGATGAATTGTACCTTCAATTCAGTGACCTTTCTATTTATCTATTTTGTGTCTACATGCATATCTGTGAATTTGTACATTCCATACCTATATACATAATTTCATATATATTCCACATTTATTTTATACATATTTATGTGTTTGTGTATATGTGCACATGCCACATACATTCCATTTATATTCAATATATATTCCATTTGTGTGTCTGTGAGGACTGCAACATTGAAACAAGAGATGAAATATGTGACATCTCATAGGACTTAACAGTTTTTAAATTCTATTAAGCAACAGTAAGTTTGGAGCCCATCTGTCTACTTTGGTTGTCCTCAAGTTAGATAATGTCACCTAGCATTCCCTTCACTTCATACCTGAACCCTAGAAACCACTCTATTGTGAGAATATACATTTGAAGAATCAACTTCTGTTCTGTCTTATGAAGAAAGCCGCTTCACAAAGCAATGCACCTCCATCAGCACGTCTGAGTCACACCATTTTCAGTTCACATCTGAACATTATAGCAAGAACAATGACCAGAATGACAGCTCTGATTCCTAAATGTTATTTCCATCACTCGCTGTATATATGCACTCCTCTTATTTCCCTGAAATTACTTTCATACCAAAAATTACCTAAATTATTTTAAGATGTTTATTTTATTATGATCTTCCTTCCTCATGTGATTCTTGAGAGTCTAGCTTTAGCGCATTGTGTTCTGCCATAAACCTTTTAACTTGTCAAAAAATTAATTACGTTTTCTTTTAAGCCAGAAAACACTTGATAACTGATTTTTTTTTTTTTGGAAAATTGTTATTTAAGTCAGCATCACTTTTCTATCTAGCATACCAGGAAACCTGCTATGTTTATACTCAACCTTCTTCAGGTCCAGGATGCACTTATAAAGAATTCAGGGCTCTAATGGGGCAGAGCTAAAATTCCCTCCTGTGTTCCAGAGGTTTGCTGTGCTGCTTAATGCATCCTTAGCAGATTGGCACACCAGTTTCCTGGTATAATTTAATGTTAAATAACACTCCTAAGACTGTGTCAGGAAATAAGCTACATGTAAAATGTCACCTTTGAAAAAAGGAAAACAATTACAGTTATGACATGCAATTTGCATCCACCTCTTTTGAGATAATCAAAGAAAGATAACAGAAGACACTAGCCAATAAATGGGCTGGCATGGAGGAAAAAGGAAGAAGAGCCTTTGTATTTCCATGGCTTTAGATTTCCTTGGCACACCCAAGCCAGTCTTTTTCTGAATCCACTGGATAAGCATTTGTCATAAGCTTTACTGTACCATGAAGTTATGATTAATATTACAGCTCAAGTACAGCGGGTTGAAAGACCACATTCATTTTCAAAGTCACGTCGCATTGATTAGAATTCACTGCAGGTTATTCAAATAACGATCCTCTCTTTCCCCAGGAGAATCTCTGTCTGATTTTTCTTTATCCTCATTAAAGATCCCAGGTGCAGACAAAGCTTTACGTACTTCTAATTTGCATTATCCTTGGGAAGGAGGTAATTCACATGCCTTCAGTATATAGCACTTGTTTTTGTAGTTTGCTCTTTCCTATCATCTATTTAAATAAATCAAGAAATTTAGCCTTTATAAACCCTCAGACAATAGAAAATGCCAGATTTTATTATCCTTGGTAATGAGCCTATGGATTCCAACCTTCCATGATAATTTAGATAAAGTTAGGCTTTTCTGTTCGGTCCTTGGCTATGCTTGGCTTAAAAAGACAACATTTTTTTTCTTTCTTGAGAGAAAAAAAGATTCATTTTAGGAATAAAGAACAGACAGAACATTTTTTGGCCATATAACAGAACTGAGAAAGCAGAGGTTCATCAAACAATAAATGTAGGACTCAGTCTCCGACACAACTTGGTATGTTATTTGACTAATTAGATAAATTTCTATGCAAAGACCGATCAATTATTGCCTCTGTTGAGATAATTTATTAGCTACTCTTCCCAATTTAGCGTTTTCATAGAATTGTGTATGGATTTCATTGACATAAGGTGTGGGCCTCAAAATTATAACAAAGAATTCTGCCTTGGACTATTTTTACCTTTAGTTTCTGTGTAATGAGTTTAGCCTGAAGCAGATTGACAGCATTGTTGACATTTCATTGAGTTTCCATTTCTCAAGAGAGGAGAAATTTTAGCTAATTAAATAATGTTAGAGTGTCTTAGAAACTACAAACGCAACACAAAACCACACGGCAGTCACACCATATTTGTTAAGACCACTTGTACATTTCTGAGATCTTTAGAAAATTGAAGTCTGCATTACAAAACTTTTAAAGTTACTCAGTGGCTCAAATAATGTGGCTGGCATGATTGGAGAGGTAGGATAAGAACAACTGGAATGGAATTCTCACAAAATTGTCATTTTTTTCAAGGAATGTGTGGGGAGTGAGTGTGAGTGTATCCCTGGGTGTGGATCAGGAGCCCAATGGTTCTGAAACTTGTATATTTATGTGTGTGTGTGTGTGTGTGTGTGTGTGTGTGTGTGCACCGTGATGCTGTTATTTACAGGGTAGAATTCACTTCCAGGCCAGTGAATTGGCATTAACTGGATATTCAGATATTAATGAAAGCTCATCTCTACTCTCCCCTTTCTTCGTGCAGGTTCTACATGTTGTGATTTGTGAGCCCCTGCTTGGTAAGTCTCTTTATACATAGCCAATATAAAATAAAATTAAACATTTTATTGGCATTTATATTAATTTGTTTCTAGTAGAAGGATATGTAATCAGGCCCAGAATCTCATTGACTCTGAATAAAATGAAATGGAGTGCACACTTGGAGGGGAAAAAAAAAAAAAAAACCCTTTCAATTCAATGAGGAACTATTTAACATGGAATTAAATTTTAATGAAAAATAACTGGAGATTCTATTCAGTTATTTTTTTTTCAGTTGAGCTTGACAGAATGGCACAGTACATTCATGATTAAAAATGAGTCAGTGACAGAACCCCAAAGCAAGACTGAAATGTTACTCTGTCCACTTAGAGAGGTAGGCTACGTCCTTCTGATGACAAGAGGCAGTGTCACGGCCAACACTCTGGATCTAAGTGGAGAGTGATGATAAAGTGATGTGGAAGCCTCCTCTGAATAAGTAAAATATTGAAAGAGAACGCTTCATGATGAAACAGATACCTGTGTGCGCGTGCACCCACATGTGTGTGCATGTACGTGTTTGTGTGTGATGTATGCACGTGTCTTGTGTGTGTGAGGCTCCAAAATAAAGTACCTCAGAGAGGAAGGCATGGAGAACCCAGACAGATTTATTTCCCCTTTAAGCCTCAGGGAACTTTCGAGATTTCATTGACATTAATTAAGCCCACCCCAGGATCATGGACTTGGTGGGCTGGGTGAACTTTTAATATTAAAAGCAAGCTTGCTCACCAGACGAGCTTTTTCCCAAGCTCCCATTTTATTGTGGTTTTCAGCAGGGGATCTTGTTTCAAGGGATATGATCAAAGTAAAGGACATTTCTTCTGGGACATATTTTACATAGATTAAATCTCATTATGCAACTTACTCTTTAGTCTATATTCCTTTTTATAAGCTTCTATTGTATGAAAGAATTTAACATAGAGAATTGTGAATTTATTACGTTGGACACACTGCAGTAAGCTCCAATGAAGGCAAGATCCAGTAGAGTCCACTACTTTCAGTTTTTCTTATCGACCATGAATTTCAGCTCAATCTCAGCTTTAAACATGAGTGATTCCTTTAAGGAACATGGTGTTATCATTTTGTTGTCCTTTCTTGTTTTAAAACCCTCCATCTTCAGCCTTTTTCATCTGAAAGAAAGGAACTTTAGTTTGGTTATATTACGGGTATGTCAGAGTATTGATAATAGAGAGTTGTTTTCTCTCTGAACACTGGGAACTTGAAAATAGGAAACCATATTCTGGAAATCTTATACTGAGGAATGGGTATTGAGAATAGATATCAGTTAATTCTCTAGAGCTAATTCAAGATAACGACAAAATTTACAGTTCTGAAAATTGATGATCCAATAGTGAGCTCTTTCATGCTGATACATCATTGCTCCTAGAAAAGTATCTAGAATGTAAAAAAGGCAATGATACTGGGTACCATTCCCATGGTCTCAAAGTAGGAAGAAACGTCATAAAACACAACCTAAGATTCAGTAGCCCCTGTACTACCCTTGATATTTAGACCAAATAAAAGTTTAGATTTACAACTACTATTTATTTAGAAAACATTATACTATGAAAGAATATAGCAAACAAATATTTCAAGAAATGTTAAAAACACATGTTCAGTATATAAGTGAAAAAGATGCTGTATTTTCAATAGTTTTGTTGTTATTTGATTGCCAAAGTAAATTACATATTTTCAGAACTAATCTCATGTTTGCTCTTCCTTGATATAATCAGCCTTGCAATTAAAGTTGCAAGGGTAAGCTAAAGAATTTATTTTTCTAGCTGGATGAAAGGATATGAATGCACAGAGAACTTTCCAGTTAAACTGTCCTGTTATTTCTAGCAGGTTTCTCCATCATTGTCTCTAAAGGTACATCGTCCCTGAGTGGCATGAAAGACCTCTCTCTTGCAGGACTCAGTCTTTCTTCGGTGTATTAAATGAAGAACTAATTTATAATACCATTTGCAGTTGTTTTGTGCCGTCTGAGCAGGTCCTCTAGCATCCTGTTTACAAGCTGGGTGCTTCATTCTGTTGCCTGAAAGAGAACCATCTTAAGATGCTAAGGTGGTGGTCAGTTAAATGGTTAATTAGGACATAGACATCTTTTTTCTCTCTCTCTCTCTTTTTCCCCCCTTGATCAATGCAAGTCAAATTCCCTGTGTAAGTGGTTAACTCATCTTCAGAACTTGAAACATAATTAAACCAGAAGGAGTCTGTTATGATTAGAGGTGAGAAGCTGGGGCTAGTTAAGCCATAACAAAGAAAATGAATTCACATCAAGCTTTGCACAAAATGTAGTTTTCCTTTTCTGATCATATTATGTAAAATGTACTTCCCATTGCTTTTGAAAAATGAAGCTATTTATAAAATACTCAAAAAATATTTTTTTATGCAATGGGTCTTGACAAAGGCATATTCTGTGCTTTGTGGATTTCTGGCCTAAGCATTCCATTGATTCTATTTTCAGAATCTTTCTCCTCTCTCTCCTTGGTTTAATGTCTTTATGGTGACCTTAATAATCTTTGGCAGCCTCACTTACTTCACTTCTGAATAAATATTTCTCTAGATGACTTCCTCATAGCTTAATAATGTATGCACTATCTACCTTAGATAATAAATTTCCTAAAATCTATACTATTTATTGTGTTCTAATTCTTTATGGCTATAATAATTTCTATTGAATTTCCACTATCTAATTAGATTTTATAGCTTTTATGGTTTAGTACAGAGGATATATTTTTCTCTTGATATAAGTTAATCTTAGGCAACTTTAAGTAAAATAAATATAACTATAAAATTTATGAAAATGTTTAGAAAAAATGTAAGTTTAAAATGTGTTCCTTGTCTATTTCATTATGAAATGCTCTTTTATTCATTCCACCCTATTTTAATTTACCTATTTCTTCCTAGTTATGTATATTGTAGTTATTTTTATATTTATATCTTATTATCTGCTTGTGACTCAATAAAAGTAAAGGCTCAAGTAAAGGTAGTCTAGGCAAAAAACAGAAACAAAATTAATGCTATGTAAATTTCAGCCAAATCTGAAGAATGCCACATTTCCTGTTAATTTGGAGAAAATATTCTTGGCACTGTCCTTTAGAATAAAATCCATCTACTAATAATACTCCATTCTACAAAACCAGGAATGACACACTTTTTGCACTGTGTCCTGTAGGTTATTTCCAAAATAAATGAGAGATATATGCTCTAATTAAGTGTTCTTTTCATGTCACAACAATGAGATTCTCCATCAGTGCTTTCTAGAACAAGGAAGAACACACCTGCCATACACTTGGCCGTGCCTTGATACCAGCCTTGCAGACCACCTAGACCATCATCCTGGTTATTCTTCTGCAAAATACTACTGAAAAAGCAGTTACATGTGAGAGTTTGAACTTTCCTATAAAAAAATGTATGTGTAAGCTCTGGATCATGTGCGTGTGCATGTGTGTTGTCTAACATATAAGATAAATTTATAAAATACAATGCTGTGAGAAATGTGCCTCTTATGATTCCCCCAATACTAAATAGTACAGTAGTGTTTTAGGGTTTTGTTTGTTGTTTGTTTAATTTAAAGATAGTATATTCTAGGCTATTAAAAAATACTGATCCAGTAGAGAAAGTCTGGGATCATAGGGGACAGAACTAGGTTTAATCCTAGCATCCAGCAGGGTAATGCTCAGCAATTCCTCTTCCCCTGTGATGGAAGATTAAGCTAAGGTGAACATCTGGGACATCCTATCCTTAAGGTTGCTTTCTGAACATGCATGTAGCCATGATTGTGCCTACCAAGAATGAAGGACCTTATTATAAAGGAATTTTAGTCAAAATTGTGACACTTACTTTGTGGAGATTATACTTTATTCTGTCTCATCTCAAACTGTCTCTTGAAAAACCATTCAACTCCTTCCTAGGAAGAAAGAGGTAGAGCAGTAGTCATAGAAGTGGGAACTAATTTTTGCAAGCTTGCTCCATGCTTCCCCTGCTTAACATGCTCTCTGTGTATTAACTCATTTCTTCCTCCCAACAGCATTTGATTTATATATTGTGATTAGTCCCATTTTGAAGATGAGCATACTGAGGTACTAAGAGCCTAAGGTTTGCTCTCCAGTAAATGTACTGACCTGAGAACAAGCATGAACCAACCTTATTTCAGAAGCATATTCATCTTTAGAATCTACTTATAGCCACAGTGACTACTGTAGTACTATCAGGATACTAGAAAATTCTATCATAAAAAAACTTTTTTTAAAGGAAATCTCCTTTTCCAACGACCTAAGAAAGAGTGTCACCTGTAGCTCAAAGTCCTACTTCTGGCCATCTTTACCAGCTAGCAGCCCATCAAAAGGCACTGCCTTGGGGGCACAAGCCAGTAGCCAGTTCCCAGCCCTGAAACTTTCACCTGCCCTGTTAGAAAAGACAAAGGAAAGAGTTAATTTCTAGCCAGTTGCCCAATGGGATGCCCTTGGCATCCTCCAAACAGCAACTCTCTTCTCTGACATTACACCATTTTTATTAAGGTACTCAATATTAGCAAAGCATTTTATAATCATATATTAGTTACTTGTTTCAATTTTTATTGCCAATTGAGATAAATAAATACTCATTAAAATGCAGTGCATACATTTTGAATTGCTCCTTTGGGTATGTTGCACTGATTCATTTGACCATATAAACCTACTAGTTACTGCTATCCAGGTATATAGGGTGATGAGCAAAACTAGGCCCTGCTCAGGCAAAGGCCACAAATCCAAGAGTGACATTGTACTGATTATTGGGAGTGAAGTGTGATAACCATAGTTTTATTACTTATTGTTCTGCTATCTTCTAAAAAGATATATATCATTATAATGACAAAAAATTCTTTGAAGCAAATGTCACAAGGTAAAAGTCATAGTAGATCTTAAGTGTGTTCGACTTGGAATGTGAAGGAAGTAATGAACTGAAGCAGGACTGAGGAACTGGTGATGTTTAAGAAGCATTTCCAGCTCTCAGAAGTTGCTATATCTCAATATTCAGGCGCAAATAGGTCAGGCATTTTCTATTCTCATTTGACATTTCCTGCTGAAGAAATTGAAGACACTCATAGACACTCAGTGAGTTGCCCAGGGTCCCCCAGCTAGAAACTAGATCTAATCTAGGTATTTGGATACGTAAATCAATTATTTTTTTTCCTGTGTTTTTTACAAATTGTTCCAGCTTCCCATCTACTTGGTTTCCATGTAGGGTAACTTTAAAACAATTTGCAATCAAATTTTAACTACTAAACATGTTACCTATATTATTTGTAGAACTATTTAAAAATACAAGTTAAAGCTAGGTGCTGCTGTGTGGTGCACATCTGTAATCCCAGCAGCTCCGGAGGCTGAGGCAGGAGGATCAAGAGTTCAAAGCCAACTTCAGCAGGAGGATAGCAAGTTCAAAACCAGCCTCAGCAAAAGCAAGGTGCTAAGCAACTCAGAGAGACTCTGTCTCTAAATAAAATACAAAATAGGGCCGAGGATGTGGTTGAGTGCCCCTGAGTTCAACCTCTAGTACCAACCCCCCCAAAAAATAGAAGTTAAAAAATACAAGAAAAGAATAACTTATAACATGTTGCTTAAAAATCAGTTAGCATTTTATATAAATTCTTCTAGTCTAACCCTTCTTCCTATGTATCTACATGTGAATTTACAGATATATAGTTTTTGTTTCAAAGCATTTTAAGTTGCCCAACAGTGAATGTGAGTCATTTTGTTTGAAAAAAAATCCAAAAATATAAATCTAATCCAGTGAGATATCTCAGAAATTATCCTAACATTAAACACCAAATTGGAGGTCATAGTATACATTATACAGTCTGGTCACTAGTGAGAATGTGCATGAGTATGTGTGAGATAGAGAGCTGTATCTTATTCAATCTACAATATATTGTAAATGTCTTTCCATATCATTAAATATTATTGTAAACTGTTTTAAATCGTTGAATAATACTTAATTCTACTAATGCACCATAAATTATTAGCTAATTCCTCATTTCAGTCATTTAGGAGGCTTCCAAATTTTTTTTCTTCTTACAAATGATACCATCAGGTCTGTATGAACAGTTAATATAGCTAATTTTTTTCATAATTATTTCTTAAGCTTAAGTTTCAAAAGTAGAATTTCAGTTTTGTGCAAGGGCATGTGAAACCTTCAAAATTTAAAAACACATATGTTCAAATCACCTTTAGAAAAGTCACATAGTTGCCCATTCCACAAAAGCACAAGTATATCCATGCAGGTTTCATTTCCCCTCGCCAATATTAAATATGATGCTTTCCTCTCATCTTTGACAACTTGATAGACAAAACAGAACTAATTGCTTTAAATTGACATTTGTCAATCAAGAGCAGTTATATATTAATAGGGAGGTTATATATAAACTTGTATATGTAGGTTATTTGTATTCTTTTTAAAATTATCATCTAGGTCTATAGGATGATCTGGGGAACAAATTTGACCAAATTATATGGATATATTGTGTGCATGTATGAATTTGTAACAATAATTGTATATGTATAGTTATAACACACCAAACAAAAATTTAAGACTACTTGTGAAATGATTTTTGATACGTTTTATGCTGTATGATCTATATCATATCACTGGTTAAATTCAAAATGGCAACTCAGTTCAATATGAAAAGTAATGGCTTGAAGAAGGATTTTGAAGAAAGGGCCCAAGCAATGACTCCTTGGAGAATGAACACACTATTTTATTGAGATTCTATTATCCATTGTGGCTAAGGGCAAATTCAAACATAAGGTGAGAAGTGATCTACTGACAATATTCATGGAGACAATGTTTTGGGTATCTTCAATGCCAACAAGGTAATACTAGGTAAAAGACACTCATGGTTACATTTGACTAGCAAACCTACTTTTCTCAGGAAAGGCTAAATTTACAGTGTATACCAAACACCTCCTGGACTCTGAGTCTAAATCACATGAAAGGTTTCTTTTGACATCAAAACTAGAAAGTTGAAGTTTATACCATTTTGGAGTCAAGAAAGGTGTTAGGGAAAAAATCTCAATTTACAACTTAAAACTTGAGTCAAGGAGTTTGCAAAGAAAAAAGGCACAGGCAAATTCAACAGTAAAATGTATAATGCAATTTTGAGACAAGGTGGGTCCTTCATTAATATGCTAAATTCTATCTGGAGAGCATAAATAGGATAATGGGGTTGGACCTGTTTGTCATTTTTTAGTTTTCATGGTTTAATAAACAGGAGTGTCATTTACTCCTTGAAATTAAAACATACACAGGAACTCCCCACCCTGTCTTTGATGAAGAATCTGGCCTTCTAGTTCATTTAACATGAAATAACAGATTTGTGTTGATGGTGCTTTTGTTCTTGATAGTGAGAGAACTTGTTACTGAAAAATTAGCTACTCACCCTCAAGCAATTGCTAACATTCCAGTTCCTGAACAGAAAAGGGGAGAAGGGAGCAGATGGAAGCAAACAAAAATTGTATTAATAATACATAACAAAGTGCTGCTACAAATGATATTTCAATAGAGGAAAACAATAGGAAAAACTGCAGTTTTCATTGGATCTTAATGTATTTATCAGTCTCTAATGCTTCCATCTTCAAGCAGTTCTCTTTTATTGACACGGCAACACAAATTGCAGAAGTAAATTGAATCATGGACTCAGAATGTAAAAATCAATGAGAAATAATTTTGTAGCACTAAAGTGAATAGTGTAATGCTAGGTATTCATTTAATTAACCATGAGCCTTTCCACATAATGCACAATCATTGCCAGCTTTTCAGCTCATAGTTGTTCCAGGAATAATGGGTTTGGGATTCATCTTTAGAAAACCTGCATTAATATTTGAAAGCGTTTAAATCCATTAGTGGGTCATCTGAACACTGCAGGTCACTTTTACATTGCTAATTGAAACAATAGTAATGGGTTATAATCTACTATCTAATAATGCCTGGAGTGTTTTACCGCTTTTATATCTGCAGATTCCAGGAAATATGTAAATTTGTTGCTGAACTGTTATAAAAATATGGAAATTTAAGCTGCAGACATCAAAGTATTTTTTCCACCAAAAAAAACAAAAAGCACATACACACACAGCATTAATAAACTGAAGAGTTACACTACATTCTGGTGTCAGGATAAATTCCTTACTCTAGACCTTTCCCTGTTCTCTCTTCTCTGCTCTGGGCGCAGCATCTGGTACTCACATTTTCCACGTTGCCATTAGGAGAAAGTGAATATCATTAAACCAGGGAGTAAACAATCATGTCATTGTTTCCATATGCAAGCTATACATTGACTCAGCCTGCTGGGTCCTGGCTGCTTTTTTTATTTGCCCTACATAAATTTATGCAAGCATTTTATTTTTCATGGAAATTTTCAACATATATCAACATTTTCTTGGATGGGGGCAGTACATGTGGCAGCAACCCTAGCATATGAAATGAGAATATGATTTCAGTATGAAAACATACATGTGTGTAAATACACACACTCATATAAAAAGGAAATATATGAGAGAGAGAGTAGCTTTCTGAATCCTCCTTGTAAATTGAATGTCATACAAATTGATACTTAACCAGCATTTTCTCTTTTAATTAAACATGCATCTCATGCACTTACCTGCATCTTGCTATGCTTAATTACAGTCTGATTGTGCAGAAAATCCAGAAAGATGCATCTCATTATAATAAAGAAAATGCTTTGGCATAGGTAGAGATTGTGCGTGCATGTATACTCATTTTTTTTATAAATGGAATATGTTTTTAGGAGCACTTTATGCTAAGGCTTAAAGGAAAATAAAGACTTAAATCCATGTGCACTCCTTACCATTATCAACATGATTGCATTCGTAAATTTGGAGGAGAGGGGATAACTACAAGAAACATCATGGATAGCTCTAAATTTGGTGCTCTATCAACGAAACCAATATTTTCATTTCTGACTTTCATCATCTTCATGAATGAATTTACATCTGAGGCAGATATTATAAGTAGATATCAAAATTCTGGTTTCATCCACAGGGCAAAGGTAAGAGAGCTTCCGTGGAAGACAATATGAATTAAATGCACACACTAGAGCCTCTGTATTAATTGTATTGTCTGTAGAATTTAAATGAAACATCTTAATGACTATAATGGGGGTTATGAATAAAAAGGGGGCCAAACATCCATTGGTTCCTGAAACCAGAAAGACAAAATGGTTGAGGATATGCATACGAAAAATCACAAAAAAGAAACCTGACCTTGTAAAGTTCTTGCTGAAATATTCCCACCATGTTTCCTGTCTTTCTTCATGCACTATTAAACCCCCTTTGAAGTCAGTAAGTGTCCCTATACTTGAACCGGCAGTACAGGACAAGGAGAAAAATGAAACAATGACTCCAGAAAGCAAGTTGCTTCTTTATCAAAGAAGGACAAGTATCATTAACCTATAATGCAATAAAGAGCCTCCTCAAAGATGTTTTTCACTTTCTAAGAGCTAAGGAAATTGACAAAGGGATTGTGACTGGAGCTCCACAGTGAGAACCCTGTTGTGTTTAAATGGTATGACAAATTGGGCTTTGTGTACCCAGATATAGCTCCCATGAGTTTTATTGTGCCCACAATAAAAGTAGGTACTTAAGGGTTAAGAGAAAAATCCCACAATAATGTCACATATCTATCGAACCAAGAAATCCTATGTGAAGGAAAGAAATCCCTTTCTAACCCCTGGGAGTGTGTACAGCTTTACCCTTCTTGTCTAGCTGTGTTGTGATAAGACTACACATGCGCATTCAGGAGCCCAAGGAGCCAAATTCTTGCCTTCCCTCTTAGACAAATCTCAGTACATTTCAGCCATACACATAAGAACGCACTTATCTGAACTTACACAAGTGAACTACACCACTTTTCACTCACCATCTTAACAGTAATGGCATTTTTATTTTAATTTTTTGGACTTCAGGATTCTGTTTGTTTCCAGAGTTGGGAATGTGGCAACCAGCCAGGACTGAGGATTTGTCCCAACTTGTCACCAAGAACATGTGACTACTTCCTTTTCCTTTAGGACTTTAGCCATTTTTCTTGACCTTTTAACTAAACTAGTGATCCACATCTCAAGATGTAAAGGAAGCTCTTTAACGTAAGCACTCTTGGAGTTCTAGGTTGCCGATTGTTTCCTTTGAGTACATTGAAAGAACATTCATTTGGGAAACCTGATTCCTTCCCATAACTTAAGACATCCATTAATGGTCTGCCATTCATTGGTTCTTTGGCTATTAGCAAAGGAAACGCCTGACCTTGCTGCCACAAGCTGGGAAACAAATCTCTCCATTTCAGTGCATGGTCTTCGCTTTGTGTTTTAGTTACTTAGCAGACCCCTTTCTGAGTTCATGTGTTAGGCAATATACTTTCCTGTCCAGAAGCGTTGTGAGCCTGGTTCTGGGTGAGATGACATGGCTAGCATTTAGGTTGAAATCCCTCTTTTCAGCCATTCCACTGGAGTTTACTTTCTCATTTATTTCTTTTAATTTGTTCACTTGCTGATTCATTTCTTCATTCATTCACTCATCCAGTAAGCAATAGTTTCCTACTTAAGATGAAGGATTTAGGAATCTACTATATTCAGGTGCTTACTGATTATTTACTAAATTTACCTAAGTTTTATTCTGAGAATGTATGATTAAAGATACATTTATACATGCAGGAGTACACACACACACACACACACACACACACACACATTATAGCTTACAAAATTCCATTTTCATTAATAACCAAGAGTAAGTTGCTTGCATCGGTAAGTCAAACTTATTTTCTGTAACTTTTAAACTTCTAAACTTTTGTTCTTCTGATTTTAATTATATTGTCTATCAAGAAGGACAGGGCCTTATGTAACTTTTACTGCAGAACAATTCCTTCACCCTCCAGGGAAGGTTCTACCCTCCGTCTGTATGTGGCCTTGGGAAGGGTAAATGGGGAACATTGAACAAGTGTGGCCGTTCCTGACTACCACTCTACATATCAGTGAAACACCAACTATCATTACCTGACAAAATAGTTACCTTCCAATCTATTCTGTTTTATGGATGAACACAATTATCCCTTCTACAGAAGCTGAAAAATGGAGACAATACAAACACAGATTATGGATAATCAGTATATTTATTACTTGTTACAAATAATAACTAATATTTAATATATGCATTTAATATATGCATATGGAATTTTACAGGCCATATATATGTATATAGTCATTACCTGAATATTAAAAATAATAATTGCTTCTCTATTATATGCATACAAAATTTGCCAGATGCTTATCATCTGAAATTTGGATAAGTATGAAATCCACAGGAAGTTATCCATCCTTTGGCTTAGTTTATTTGGTTCATCAAATGTCATAGTCTAGGTCTCAAAATAAAAAATAAAAAGGGCTGGTACCAAAAAAAAAGTCATGGTTAATAAAATAAAGTATTAATTCATTCAAATGTAACAACAACTCTGTAAGTTAAGTACTTTATTATATCCATTTTATATAAACACAACTGAGATACAAATGCAGTGAAGTAGCTTGCTCAAAGTTAGAAATCAGGTTTAAGAGCCAGGATTCAAAGCCATGCAAAGTGATTCCAGTACCTGTGTCCTTAACCTGAATGCATTTCTGCCTCTCATATGATGGTGACGTTTGGTTGGGTCATTTATTTCCCTACCTGTGTATGTTCTGTCCCTAGATTGTTAAAATATGTCTAAATCTCTCTCTCGCTGTACTCCTAGTTAAACTGAAAGCTAATGGAAGTCACTCAATTTCTGACTTCTGTAGGGAACCATTGTATCTTCTCAACATCTTTGTTCTTTGTCTTTAAGATCTGTTCTCAAATCCCAAATAAGTTCAACATCACAATTGCTTTAGTGATATGACACTTCTATCATTAATAACAGATATTATGATCTGTTATCATCATTTGCTGATTTCACAAATTGGACCCATAGTATGAGATTGATTTATAGAGTTGGGAGACAATTAGAATGAAGAAAGGCACAACTGTGAACAAAACTAAAGTCAGGAATTTCTCTTTTCAGAATATTCAATAACTAATTCAACTTTAAAATATTTTATTTATGTTAGCTTTATCCTAAATTAAAATTGGATGAAATGTAGGATCTGACAGATTAATAGGTAGGTAAAGAGAAATACCTCATTTCTAAATAGTATAATAAATAAACTTTTTACACTATCATTCTCACCTTTAATATCAAGTTAAAATATTTATACATATAGAATGATCAGATGTAATTCTACTAATTTAATCTTATACAATGATATCTTATATACATTGATATCATTACTTTATCACACCAAATAGCATAACAAATTTATTATGTTATTTAAAATACTAACATGACAATTTAAAGCAAATAGTATGGTTTTGTCCAATAATTCAGCTCAAGTCAATGAGTTGAGGTTACTATTCCCATTGGTCTGACTATACAGAGTCCACATGATGTGTGTATGTTTAAGATAATCAGAAAGAAACATAGAGTCTCATGATTAAGGTGAGATAGTTGAAATAGGCCATATTTGTTAAAAGTGCAAAATAAATTGTATAATTTTTCTGTGTCTAGATAGAATTCACATGAGTAGGATGAATGTATGTAATTTAATTTCAAGAAAAAAATCCCAATTATATTTAAACACAGTTGGAAGGTATAGAGTGGAAAATTATGAACCTTGTTTGAACTATTGAATTCCTACAGAATCATACTAACAAAACTTAGAAACTTTTTCTTAATTATTGACAATTGCAAATGAAAGAATTATGGATGGACTTAAAAACATCATTAATGCCAAGTAATTCATTTCTTCAAATAAGTTTTGCTATTTTTATTCATGGCATGGAAATGCAACTCTGTCAGCAAGAAGCCACTGGACATATGCAGAATAACACATACCACTTTACCCAATGTTATGATTTATAAATATTTGTGGATGGATGGAGATGAGGGAGAAGGAAGTCAGGAATTCTGTATTCTTCAGCTGAATAATTTACTTGTTTGGGTTAAATAAAACACATTGAAGAATATGAATTATTCAAGATTACTTATACCAAACTCAGTATGTTATTAACTTTGCAGAGCAAATTCTTGGTCCTGATGCTTCAGTAATTGGAAAGAGTTTAATGCCCTCTTCAAGTGAGAAGAAATTTTATCATTGGAAGATCTAGACTCATAGGTCCTTTGGCCTTCACCATAACGTGGTTACTAGTTTAAACCTAGAGTGAGCATTTTGCTATCAACTGGTGAGAGTTTAGTCACTTCTTTCTATTTTACAAGGATGTTTTCTAGTACTTTTCCTATTATGTATAACACTTTTATAGATTATACTAAAAATGATTCTATTCATATAAAAATATTTCTTATGTGCCTAACATTGTGCTAGGTGACTATGAATGTTAGAAATATAGGATTCTTTAAGCATTTTGCAACCTTGTTGAGAGATAAATAGTAAATTCACACAAAGTTAAAAGTATAATTCTTGGGCTGGAGTTGTGGCTTAGTGATAGAACCCTTGCGTGGCATGTATGAGGCAGTGGGTTTGATCCTCAGAACCACATATAAATGAATAAATAAAATAAAGGTTAAAAAGTATAATTAATGTAACCTTCTGCTCCTGAGGTCCTTTCTCAGCACGTCCCTTCCCATCAAAAAAGAAGTTGAAACATACAGCAAGGTGTGATTTGATTGAGCTGCAGTGGGTAATAAGAAACACTGCATGAAGCCAGGCACATTGGCCCTGATGACTTGAGAGGCTGAGGCAGGATGATTACAAGTTTGAGGCCAGCCTGTATAACTTAGCAAGAGCCTGTCTCAAAATAAAATAAAAAAAAATTGAAAGGGCTTGAGATATGGCTCAGTGGTAGAGCACATTTGGGTTCAATCCCTGGTACTGCCAGAAAGTAAAAATAACATACACTGTTTGAAAAAAAAAATTGTAGAAAGGTACATTCCGGAGAGTCTCAGTCAGAGAAGGCTCCTGATGAAGAAGAGTTTGAGCATTTCCTAACTTATGGCTAGTCTTCGAAGTCGTGAGTTGCTGTGTTGCTGGGAATGGTGGAGGAAGATATAAGGGTTTCTCCTCTAGGAAAAGCATAAGTAAAGGCAGAGAGGCAAGAGTGAGTAAGAGGTGATTGGTGACTCGAAAGGAGAACAGCGACAGAAGTCATACCAGAGAATATGAGTGGACATGGGTGGATGAAGATAGATTCTAAAGGGCTTGGAATTTTTTCATCCAATAAATTTTTATTGAGCACCTACTATTTATGAAGTGGTTAACTAGGAACTATGAATACAACTCCTAAAAAACAAACAAACAAATGAAGAAAAAACAAGACAATGGAGACAGGTATGAAGACAGAAAAATATGAAAAACACAAGAAAGGTACCTCGCTCTGGTTTGGTGAATTAGATCAAAAGGATGTGAGAGAGTTTGCAGACATAGGAGTGGTGGAAAAGGGAAGGCTGAGATGAGAGCCAACCACAGTGATAGCCCCCTGAGTTATACAGTCTGCCATGTTTTCACTATGGCCAGGGTACATGCTGCAAAATTCCAGGTGAGAAGGTTCTATAGAATTGTGGAAAAACAAATTCAACTCTCAGGAATTTTTACAATAAGTAGACAGTAAAAGAAAGGCAGAAATGTTCAGCACTCAAAACCTTTCAAGAAGAAAGGGCAGAAAAGGTAGAGAGTTAAAGCCACAGAGAACAATGAAAGAACATTTAAAATGTTGAAAACCATCCTCAGATCACCTAGACTCTTAAAAATTTTTCCAAATGAAAATATACTATGATTCATGAACTGGAGTTTCACTTTGGGGAGGCTCTTGTTTCTGTGGAAAGTAAAAGACTTTGTCCTGAGTTCTCTCTCCGTTGTCATGGTGACATGGACCATCAAAAATGCATGGTACCCTGTCCCTGGTGACCTGGGTATATCAGAGATCTTCAGAAGTTTTTCTAGTTCTTTTACATCATGATGATACTGTGAAAAGACCAAAACTGGAGAAGGACAATCTACCTTGCTTGAGGATGTTTCAAAATTACTTTTTAATTTATTTAGGGAAAGAAAAGACCTATCAGCTTCTAAATCTCCATCTATGATCATCCCAATTCAGTGGATTCATAATGTGACAGAATGCATGGCGGGTACACATATCTCAAACATGAGACCTTCCATTATTCCTAGGAGAATTACCTTAACAGGTTGTATCCCCTGCTAGAACAATGGTAGAGTCCACCTAGGCTGAGAGACATGATCTGAACTGCTGACCTTTGAAACTTGGAGAAATGGAAAGCTGAAGCAAGCAGAACCACAGTAGAGGGCCAATCTTATGATCTCTGGAGAAATGCGTTCCCATTGAGCATTTTCCATCCCCTTCCCACCCCCTTTGGTAAGAGTTCTGAGAAAGGATCAACTTCAGCTGTGCAACATGCTGGCCAAACTTTCAGAAACCCTGGAACCAATTTATTCCATCTGGAAATTAGTTTCAGCTTTTATTGCTGCAGAATTTAGTCCAAACCAGACCCAATTTCCAAAAGGAGGTCCCTGCTCCTTTACTGTCAGAATTTTTCTTTTCTAATGTGCTCTCAGTTAAAAGATTTAAACGATAATCGCATCAAAGATCTGTGCTATTTACACCAACTACATTTTCCCATATAAGTAGTTCTCCAAGACTGCTTCTTTTCATGGATATGAAAAAATTTTACCAATTAGTTCTTGCAAAAAGGGGAGATTTGGAGAATTTATATAGTTCTCTTCTAAATGTATTTTTTTGTGAACTTTTCTCTTATGCCAGGTAGTGATTCAAATGCTTTCCTAGAAAAAAAGCTAGTTGAGCCACTTAATATATATATATATATATATATATATATTTTTTTTTTGCCAAACACAAAACAAAATACTAACAATTAGATCTAAACAAAACCATGGCCCCCAAAATCCCATTTTTGCAAACATATCAAAAGCATGCAACATTGAACATTTCCAATAGCCTTATACATAAGATTTCTTTGTTTCAGTCCATCTGCTACTGATTAAACATTTTATATTTCCATTGTGATTAATTATGCTATTTATATACTTGAAAATGATTTGTTTGGAAAGGTATGGTCTAGTGTAAGTCTTTCATTTCTGAGAATGACAGCCCTTCAAAAAGTAGAGCAACACTATGCACTCAGGAAATTCACCATCTGCTTTCTTATGCTCTTATAGCAAATTACAAACCTATAGCAAAACAGAATTGAGAGAAAACAGAGTATAAATAATGCTAATGGTATTCATTTGAGATGTTTAAAATGTATCCATTTTTAATTAAGCCAAGATACTCTCTTGGTCCCCAAAGAAAATTGCACTAGTTTATTGTTATCTATACTTGGCTTTCGAATTAAATTGCCAAATGGCCAGACATTTTCAACCTGGTCTAGGAGGCACCCTTAATTCATTCTAATCTAGGCCGAATTTATCAGGTGTTAAAACAGACCATGATGGTGCACACCAGGCCTAGGCGTTCCTTAATCCCATAAAGGGAACTGGATTAGAGTTATAGTCAATATAATTAAGAAAAATAATGCTCTATAAAGTGTGCAAAAGACCATTTTCCAGTATGAATGTTTATTGGTGCCAACAGACAGTAAAGACCTATGCCAGTAACTTCCCACCATTTGAAACTTAGCTATTGTTTTTTGCATGACCAAATAGTCATCTGAAACCACAGAATAAACCATTTTTACTCCGCCTAGCCCAACTGCTTTTAGTGAAATTTTGTAAGTCAAAACAAAATTGCTCACACATTAAAATAAACTTGTGCCAAATATTGGATTGTGAATTTAAAAAAAAATATATCATTATCCCTCCCAGCAAGAAGGACTCTAGCATGTCTGCTTCTAGAAACCATTAGCATAGGTAGTCATGAGCCACCATTTGTACTCTGTGGGCCTCCTCTCTCCTCACCGATGGTCCACACATTAACGTGCCCAGAGCCTCTGAGGCTGTGTTACACCATTTGCTTGTTCTATGTGTCTCTGATTGTCTTTCTTCTCCTGTTTTCTCCATCCCAACTGAAAGCTATTCTATGATTTCTGGCATCTCTATTAAGTAGTGAGCCGCATGGAAATGATTAACTTTTGAACTGCAAAACTGAAAACACTCTCTTGCATACTGTGGAAATGAAACATGTCATGTAGCAAACGGGTTTCCCTGATGGAGTTTGCAGCAAGAAAGAAAAATCATTGGCTGAGATTTTGGTTTTGTTGTTGTCACCGTAGATCAAAAGGATGTGATCATCCTTTCTGATAGCTCTTTCTCCCCCCTTGGTAAACAGCCTCTGAGTGAGTTCATTAAATATTTAAACAGCCCTGGTATCTATTAATGTTATCAGACACATGAAATATGTCTGATGGATTTATTCTGCCGTTAAGGAGCCATACCCCAGTGTCCCTCATGGGACAGAGCTCCAGCTGTTTAAACTATAATTCCATCACTAGGAGGCATGGTGAAAGCACTGACCTCTTTGAATCGGACTCATTGCTACTCAGCCTGTAAATTGCAAATGAAACCTTTCTGTAATAATGTTAAAATATGCATGCATAGGAATTAAAGCACTTGGGGTCACCAGCAAAGCCTGGTGTGTTTTCTGTAACCTCTAAACAGCTGGTAGAAAGAATCCAATAAATCAATGCCTGGAGAGGATTAGTGATTGGGGGGTGTATGAGTCTTTTTGGGTTCAATAGCTCTCCCCCCATATATGGGAGAATCTTAATCAATCCTCTGAAGCTTTTAAGTTTTTAAAATTCCATTAATGTTTATTTGATCCTGCTTCTCAAAGAAGATAAATTATGTTGATACTGTGGTCCTTACTTATCCTCCATAAAATCAATCTAATATGATATTATGCATGAGGTCCTTCAAACTGTGAGCTAATTTGTTGTCCCATTGTTACCTATTTGAAGCTTATGAGAAAACAACCATGACAAATAAGATAAAGGATGCCTTACCAAGTCTTCGACATGAAAGAAAGAGGTGTTTTAGTGTTTCAGTTCACCGGTGTTAGGTTAGCCACGGCATTTCATGTGTGGTTGTTTTACATCAACTTAACTTGATAGGAAAGTTCTTAAATGACTTATCAGAAATAACGATAAAGGAAGGTGTTGACATCTCCTGGAGATTATAGTTTCAAGATTTCGAGTTGAAAGAGCTGGACTAATTATCTTAAGAAACTTGTTATTCTTTCTGAGATCATCAAACAGGTGGCAAAATCAGAAACTGAAATAGAAACCAATTCTTTCATATTGTTCAATACTGGACTCATACCATCATGATTGCTCATTGGAAACAGGCAGATCAAACAGATGAAAGACAAAAATATGCAAACTACAGCAAATACATTAAACCACAGAATAAAGATTCCAGGAGAACTGATAAATAGGACAATGGTCTAAATCTCATAAGTGGATAATGGTGATAAGTACCTAACCCTACATTTTTTTTAAATGGGAGATTATGTACAAAAATTGGAAAAACACAAAGAAGGCAAATGACAGAAGAAGTTATTTCTCAATGAAGTTTGGGATCAATGAATTTACCTGGGAGTTTCATGTTCTTTGATCTATGAGGAAGGTTAATGCTAAATGGCACATGTGAGATATGGGTTGGTGGCAGCAAGTCTTTTCTTTGCTTCTCTGCTTGGTGCTGGAATAAAATAAAACAAATGGAGGAAAGACCCTGAAACCCAGCAAGTAATGGAGAATTCCCTTGGCTACATTACAAACTGCCCTCATAACTACATCAGTCTATCTAGGACAGACATAAATGTCACAGATTGTTTTTCACCTCTAGCTACTAAATACTTTTATATTTTGAGATCACAGGTAGACAGTCAGGAGTCAATAGGCTATCAGATAAACAACTCTAACAATACACAAGAGATGGAATGTGACTTACTCAGTCATGATTATAATGAATAGATTTTAATTGGCTTCAAGCTTTTTGAGTCAACTCTATGAAGACCACCAATAAATGCTAATGTAATCTTTTCATTGGTTCTCATAGAAGCTAGTTCAAAATTGATGGTAATCAGGCCTATATAATGCATTGGTCACACTATTTCTGGAATATCATTGTCAACATGGTCTAGTATACTTTAGAAAGACAGAGATGAACTAAGGCATCCCCAAATGAAGCCATACAGCAAGAAAGCTGCACTGATTTCAAATTATCAGTGACCACCCATAGTAAGTGCTTAGTAAATGAACTGAACTAGATTGGAAATAGGTACTGGACTCTTGGAAAGGGTATCAATCAGAACTCTTTGGTACCGATTAATATGATTTGATTAATATGATTATTATGGCTCTCTGAAGACTAATAGGTTGCCTCAGTATGTAATAAGTTCTCTAACATTGGAAGTGTACATCATAAAATGATTTGGTTTATTGAAATATTCATACATGGAACAAGAGGTTGGGTCCAATGAATCTAGTCTTTTAAAGACCCTCAATGAAGAATTAAGAAAAAGAATATTCCAGAATGCATAAATGGCAAGTCTTTAAAAGAGAAGCTACACAAAGAGGTTTCCAAGACAACACTTCTAAAGTAGTAATGCCCACTTTTCCATGGTGAAAAAACGTATATGGCAAAGGAATATTCTCACAAATTCAGCAAATCCAATTCAGTGTCCCCATTTAGAGAGCAACACTTTAAGCAATTAAAACACTATTCGAATTTTGCTGGAGCTTTGGAAAAAGATATATTTAGTGGTTATTAACCCAGTACTTATCCTTCCATTGCACAAAATGCCTCCTTTCCTGAAGAATCCCCTGCAGAGAATTCCCAGGCTGGGACAGGGCAGCTGCCTTTCAATTGGCATCCAAACCACAGGGCATAGCCAATAATAACTTGCAGTTAAAGTAGCTGCAAGAGAAAGATGGTAGTCATTTAAAATAATTTCTGCTGCTGAAATTTTTCCCTTTTCATTTTTAATTACTTAAGGGTCACCTCACCTAGAAATTCTGGGTTTAACTCCTTTAAATACCTTTTTTTCCCCAAAAGAATCAAAGTATAGGCACAAAGCAATATGAGTACTCCTTCATGGGACATAAGCTTTAGGGAACTAAAGATAGGTTAATTCCATGCCTGATTCATTCCATGGGCCATTTAACGAGAGTCTCTGGAATTGTTCAGCCAATAATGAACTTGCAGGATCTAAAGGTAATCACTGCAGCAATTATTAAAATTTACACCAGAATTCTATTACCCTTTCTACAGATAAGTGTCTTGTATTAAGTGGTCTAGAAGAGATGTGTGAACTGGTTCAATAACACCAGAAATCTCGGTCATTTGTTCTTTCTTCTATTCATATTCCTCTGGCCCCCAAGCATCAGACTATGCTTCTAGTTAATTGTAGGGAAATATTTATTATGTTTGTAAAGTAATTTTGAATTTAAATGTGCTTTTGTACACATTAATTCATTTAATTCCCACAACCCAACCTCTTTTCATTATTGATAACATTAAAACTAACCTCTTAATTTCATAACTACCTACCACACAGTATTTTCAGGACTTCTTATGTATTATCTCCTTTGATACTCACAACAGCCCATGAGATAAGTATCACTATCCTCATTTTGTAGATGAAAAAATGAAAAACCTGAAGAGTAATGTCACTGTAGGTCGTGCAACTAGTCAGTGATGGAAAAATTATTTGAGTTCAAGGAGATTGCCTGTGCAGTCCCTGTTCTCCACTATCCCTGCCTCGCTACCTATAGTATTTATTGTGCTATGTAGATTCTTCTGCAGCTAATGGAAGGTTTTTGAAAAGAAGCATGGCAGCATTTGTCCTTGTTTTAAGTAAAGACGATCCTTCAGTTCTTCTAACAAGACACATAATCTGAATATAAGATCCCCCCTTTGACTCTTACAAAGCTAGGAATAGCAGTGATAATTATTATAAAGTAAACAGTGTGAAGCATTCAGTGGTTCAATGAGTTCAGTAATGTTGTAAAATGATGAAAAAAATCAATCTCTATCTTAATTCACTGCAAAAAAATCCAGATATCAGCTATGAGAAAGCACCAAATATAATTTCTATAACTTTCAGTAATTATTTTAGTTCAGAAACCAAATAATTCTCCACATAGCAAAAGACATGTGTTTATAACCCATAAGCTCCATGTTTAATGTGATATGTGGCTTTTCCTAGCATGGACAACTGTGTCAGTTTGAATACTTAAGCTAACAACAAGAGCACAGGACCCTTTAATAAGTTGGTTGATTACCAGTCCACAGAACAATAAGAAGCATGTACAACTATTGGGAAAATTAATTCCTTCTTTTTATGCCTAATTATCATTAGAAAATAAAGTGTGTTCAAAAGAAAAGCTATGAGTTAATGTTCTATGGACATTTCAAAATAATTCCAAGTTATTATAGAAAAAGTGCTAGCTGGACAGTTTTCTAATCCATTGTTCACATATGGGAACAAATCCAGGAGGAGTTCAATCTCTCCTGATACTTATTCATTTAAGAAATGAAATGTTATCACTGTAGACTTGGGAAGAGGGTCTATGAGATTGAGAGAAGTCGAGCACACCTGGATTCCACTGATTGCTTCAAATTATTTTTCAGACACTTTGAGTTTGAAGAAACTCAAAACACATTTTCTAAGTTTCCTTCTTCTTCTAAATCCATGTGCTTGGTAAGAGAAATTTAATCCATATGTTTCTGATTCATTTTGAGTTAACTCATCAAATTGTTGATTTTAAAGATCTATTTGATGTCCAAAAGCTTTTTGATGGTTGTGATTTTTCCCTCTGAAACAGTATTTTGTTTTTTCATGTGCAAACAAACATGGATCTTACAGATTCATGCTCCATATACCAAGGATTTGAGTGGGTGCTAACTCATTCAAATCCATTTCCATCACCCAAGGGGAATTCTGACATACATAATAGCTCAGAGCACTCAGATTGATTTTTATTTGTATGACTTCCTTTTCAAACTCAACCTGAATAGATGTTTTATGAAATCTAAAAATATTTTAAATCACATCAAATTAATTTGATAAGGAGATAAAATCAATAAAACTTTTGTTGAAAAATGTCATTGTGGGAACGCATGTACATACTACAGACAAAAGGAAAGGAAAAGTATGTAGCTACTCTACTAATAAAAATTCTGCTGCTCATCTACTGGTCCCAAAATTGAGATTGAGTCATAACTTATCTTGGGAGTTTGCATGAGTTTTATGTGTCTTGTTATATAATTCAGAAAACCAGAAGTTTTAAACATTGGGATATATGTAAGGGAAATTCTAGACCTTGCTTTTGCTTTTCTTTTTTTAGAATTGAACTGGAAGGAAATGAATGGTAAATGTTGGTCTGCCCACATGATTAACGTACACTAGCCCAAGGCAATGCATCTCATCATCAAACACCATTGGTTTTAACACTCTCACGGAGAGAAAGCTATCAGATGAGGTCCCAATGAGTTATTTCCCGAGAATAGAGTGAGAGGTAGCAGAGTAAAAAAGATTTCACAGATCTTGTGAAACCCTAGACTGCCCTGAAGCCTAAAGCAGTGTGTACATAAAAAACTAGCATCCGTCCTCTCGTGGTCAGGGATAATATGTTCTTCCTTTTCTTTTCTTTCTTTCTTTTGGTGATGAAACATCACAGAGAACTAATTTTCATGCACAAATGTCTGCCCAGTGTATAAATCTGCAAAGCAAACAGTAACATCTAACCCAACAAATTACTCTTAGGTTAATCAGTGGATGTTTGCATTACAGATGTTCTTACTGTGAATAATATATACCCATACACTAGAGCCCCTAAATGGTTCCTGAAACATATGGAACTCAGGCCCAGATATGAGATGTTGGGACATTCCAGCACTTTTGGTTAACGCTGAAAAGTCAACACGAAGGGAATGTTTCCTCCCCTGACTACCAGAAAAGTCACTGACTGATATGCTTGCAGAAGCTGTCCTAGCAGTCTAGAAGTGAATGATGGCCATTCTTTATAGAAGAAAATTTGGGGAAAGAAAAGGATGATATAAACTTTTCCAGCTCAGATGGGGAAAAAAAAAAAAACAGACCAAGAACAATAGTTGATTCACAATACTTTCTTTCCAAAGGACAGAAGTTAAGTCTAATTGGATCCTTTTGGAATTGGATTATCTCAAGAGTGCAAAATCTTAAAATCTGGATATTTCATTATAACAACAACAACAAAGATGAAGCTCCCTTGGTATTCAATTTACTTATCAAATTCTTGCAGAAATAGTGTCAGGAAAATATGTACCATAATGGTCTTCATGGGTGTATATACCAGACATACAAACACACATGAGCACACATACACTCTGGCATTTCAGCAGTGAACAAGAACTTTCACCTTAAATATTTCTGGCAAGAAGATACTAATCATTTAATTTTTTTAAAGTAAGAGCAACAGTTTATTGAAGTAGCCTATCTTCTCCCATAGTGAATCCTGATATTGAAAAAAAAAAAATAAAAGTGAAAGGGTATTGTATAACTCTAAAGCATGGTTGCCACAATAATCAAAAGCAAAGACGCAAAACAGCATCACCTGTTGATCCAATTGATCTCACTATGGGGGGAAACTTCCCTTCCAGGAACAGATGCAAGAAACCTCTAGTGTAGTGGCCCATAGATAGGTAACAACAAATCCCACCATTCTGTACCTTAGATTAGGTAGAGGGAAGTGATGGGAGAAAAGGGAAGGGGATCTGAGGATAGGAAAAATAGTATAATGAAACAAACATTATCACTGTGTACATGTGACTATATGACCAATATAATTCTGCAACATGTACACTCAGAAAAATGAGAAATTTTATCCCATCTATGTGTGATATATCAAAGTGCATAAATACATTCTACTGCCATGCATAACTAATCAAAACAAAACAAAACAAAAAAAGCCTTACCAAAGAATAGTCTAGGGAGCTTTAATTTTTTTTTCAGTGCCCAAGCCTTACCCTAGATGAAATGTTTAAGAATTTCTAGAATTGATTTTCAGATATCAATATTTTTTAAAAGCTCCAAGTTATTTGTTATATAAAGTCCACTCTCTTGGAAGATTTCTGATCTCATGATCCATCAGATCCAGAACCGGAGAAGTCAGAAACTAGTGAAGGGAGAACAGAGGGCTCCCAGAATGCAGCAACAGCTGCTATAGGTAAACAACCATATCCACACACACACACATATATGTACATAAGAAAAAGAAATATAAGTCAAATAAATGTGACTTTAAAATCAAGTTGCCTATCTAACCTCTTTGAAAAGGAAAAAAAATAGTAAATTGTCAGGACTTTTAATACTGTGACACTAAGAAACTCAATGATGTTTATAATTACTTTTAAACTCTGCATTTACTACCTTTGTATTTTTTGTTACTTGAGGTCTTTCATTGTATGCAAAATAATGATTCAGTTGGGTCCTTTCTTTTTTTAAGAGAGAGTGAGAGATAGAGAGAGGGAGAGAGAATTTTAATGTTTATTTTTTAGTCATCGGTGGACACAACATCTTTGTTTGTATGTGGTGCTGAGGGTTGAACCCAGGTCATATGCATTCCAGGCGAGCGTGCTACGGCTTGAGCCACATCCCCAGCCTCTCAGTTAGGTCTTGATGCTCTAGCATACGTGTCTCTAACCTTGCAATTAACTTTTTTAAGCTTTAATATCATTGTCTATGTCAATTGAGAGCTCCAATTGTTGGTGTTCAAAACTTCAAATATACAAAGCAAATGTTTTCATCCTTATGTAATCTCTATCAAAGACATCTTAAAGTATTTTCTTTTCTTTTCTTTTTTTTTTTTTTTTGTACTTGGAATTGAACCCAGGGGCAGTTAACCACTGAGCCATACCCTCAGCCTTGTTTTTCTTTTTTTTTAATTAGAAAAAAATTGACACTTCAAAATTCATTTATCACATCATTTAGGTTCTTTGTAACCAAAAATTCTGATTTGTTATTATACAATTTAAAAAGGAAAAAAAAGACTTTCCATACAATTTAACAAAACAAAAGAAAACTCTTAAAAATACCTTGCCTGTCAGTAAAGGTTATACATATATTTTTAAATGGACTATCTTTTTCTAAAGACTAGGGTCTAAAATATCTGATTATTAAAACTACATGAATACGATAGAACACCAAAATAAAATAATGAATCTTCAGAGCAATAATTAAACTAAGTTGCTTCAAGGAAAAAGATCTACAATTTCTTAGAGAAATATCCTTGTATAACTTACTATATGTCAGACATAAAGTATGGCTTTCATCTTGAATCGAATCTCATTGTCTCTAGAGCTACCAAGAATACATTTCTCCTTCTCATTCAAGATTACCAATGACTGTTGAAAGTGCATGGCTCCCTTTTGTACAAATCTCTTGTTACATCTCTGAATCATTTGTTCTATTGATCACATCCTCACTCTTGAAATTTCTCTTTTATCTACCTTGAAAACTGCATTCCTTTTATGTTTCTGGCTCTCCCTCTCTTTTGAGTTCTTTCTCCCAGACCACCCCATAAACTAAGTCATTACCCAAATTTCCTTTCTGACTCTCTTCTCTCCTCATTCTCTTAATTTGTATGTTATCATGGCCACCTTGATGCTTCCATTTTCACCTACTTGCCAATGCCTTAGCCATATGCTACCCCTCCTGTTTTCAATCTCATTGAACAGCATCAATCCATCCTCCCAGTGCCCTTCCCTTTCAAGTCTTTTACCTAAATCCTTCTAAATTCTTACCACTCCTGAGTCCCCAAATTCCATCCTAGGCTTATTATTTACAATATATCCCCTCTCTCAAGTCTCACTCCCAAATATCTTAATTCCGATCTTCATCTTCTTTTTCCTGGATCACTTTAAATATCTTACAAGTCACTTTATACCCCATCTTACTTGTTTCAATCTGTATTTTGCAAAGATGCTAAAATGATATTTTTAAATGCATCCTGGAGTCTGTTGCTTCCTACTTAGAAGATTTCTCATTGCATATGCAAGCCTTTCAGGTGGAACTAGAATTCTAGATGGTAAACAGACCTTTGATGATTTGTCCTCCACTAATTTCTCCACTTGGTCTCTCCCTTTTACTTCAACCCTCCAATTCCACTGTGCCCTTGATCTGCTCAGTATAGCCTTGATTTTGTTCTCTGTCTATAAAGTCTTTCTCTCCATAGAATTTCCTTCTTTTTCTCTACTTCCTCATAACCTTACACCTCCTGCTCTGGACAACTTCTATTTATCCATCCAAACGCCCCTCATAGACCAGATTCTCTAGAAGCCTTCCCAGCTCATCAGGACTTATACTCTGTCACAACTCTCTTCTCATTAATTTTTCATTACTACTGAATTGTAAATTCCTAGAACATGAAGACATGTTGTATTGTTGATAAGAATTTAGTATTTCCAGGACAAAGGTTTAACCTAAGTGTTGGTTAATTAAGTGAATGAATAGCCTGATGAATAAAAACACCTGAGAAGTGTAGTTACATTTAACTGCAAGTGAGTGTATTTATTCTCTGGGCCTTATGTGAGCCATCTGAAACAAACACATGTGTTTCCTTGGAAGAACATTTACAATTTTCAATAGAATTTCCTTTCTTTTCCCTCAATAGTTAAGAAATATTACATAGAAGCAACCTTAAGGGATTCACAATACACCTCAATTTTATATATGGGAAGCCTGAACCATCTTCCTAAAGTTCATATTAGCCAGTTAATGTATTGAAGAAAATATTAAGAACACATACATTTCTGTGTTCCTAATCAAATCAAGCTAACACTTTATTATAAAGAAATCAACCACTGTACGTGTAAAGTTTACTAACTATATATTACATGTGTTTATTTGTATTCAGCCAAACACATTTACAAAATTATTTTACTTCTTGCTCTCAGCACATGTTCTGGTTATCATCATCTTTAATTTAATTAGAGAAATTCAGGTGCAGGATTCAATGAATGAGTTGGCCAGGAACATAACTCAGTTTGTGGGAAAGCATTACAGCTTACACAGCTCTCTCCACGTTACAAAAGAAGAGACGGAATATTTAGTTGCTAATTCAGATATCAAAGAATCACAGATCTGAGCATTCAATTTCAGTCTAATGATTGCTAAGGACCACGTGGTACAAGACATTGTATTAGAGTCTGACTTCAGCGAGTTCAGGGTATAGGTGCATGAGGAAGAGGGGCCACCTAATGCAGCTCTCAGTAACAAGATCCAAGTCACCATGGCTGAGTGACACAATCATTTGTATCCAGAATATGAATCACCCACACAAAATGAGTTCAGATGAATTTAAATTTGAATTTGGAATATTAGATACTGAAAGTATACTCTTTAAAAGAAAAAAAAAGTTTCTATAACATAAAACATAGCCCTTAAATCTATAATCAAATTTATTTTATGGCCTGGAATAAATCTTCTGAACACAGTTCTCTCACTTTAGACTGCATCCTTAAATGTTAGTGAGAGTCCATCTCACTGGGAATTCCTGAGTCAGCCTTCTGTCCTGCTCCTCTTAGGTTATTTCAGAGGGTAAGCAATGGGCCTATCAACCTGCATTTTAACTGTGTGCAATTCAAGTGATTCCAGTGAAAGCAAGAGAGTCAAACTTTGAAAATCAACCCTGGAACTTCAGGTACTAGCTATGTTCTCTAAGTATAATAGCTAGCAATTAAAAATAGTAATAATATTTTTAAAAATTCTAAATGGCTTTTTCTAAATAAGCATATACTCTGGGATCCAGTCATAGCCATAATTACAACTCGCCTTTGTTCAAGTCAAGCCCTCTTCATAAATAGGAGCCAGATCATGATGCAACCTTGGATCCTAGATTTCCAGCAGAGGAAGTCTTAAGGCTAATTTCCCTTATCTTACAACTATTTACTGAAAAGTTAATTAAATTCTGCTTTAAAGAGCTAGACTTGGCTTCTGACCAAATATGAATTGATTATTTTGGAATGTTCATATACTTTAAAATATTACATAATACTGCTTATACATTTAATGCTAAATTAATTACTTTGGATGAATGGCTTTAGCCTATTTTAAAATATACTGCATTCTGCTCATAGAGCTACAGTAAACAACCTCGCCTAGTACCCAAAAACCACCAAGGATGCATTTAGTACTTATAGCACCATAACCTTTCCTCCACAGGACAATTAGCTATCAGCTCTTGTCAGTCCCTGATTGTTTCTGGCCTGGGTAATTAGAAGTTAATGCTCCTTCATTTTTTTAGTTCTTCCATTTGAAATAGGAAACTTCTTTTCCTCAGCTGAAATGTGTAAGGTATCCCTTTCTATATCCATTTATACCTAGTTAAGCCAAGGTCACTCTAAAGGTTCAAGTTCAAATATGACATTAGCGTGACTTGGGGTAGAAATGGAGGTGATTTACTATCTGTACCCTGAGATCAGTGGATCTGAATTGCAAAGTTTTTTCTATTCATCTTTTTGAGTTCTGATGAGGTTTTCAACTCCATTACACAAACCAAACCTTCTTTTTAGGCAGCTGCTATTAAGACAAATGGGTTGGGGCTTGATGAACAAAGGGAAAAAACAGAAAAACTTGACTGCCTTCTTTACATATTACACATATGACATACATTTTCTCAGAGCACCATTTAGAGGATTCTGCTTTCCCTTACCTATAGACCAAAAGATCCTAATAGACTTTATAATCATCAAGGAATTGTGACATTAGTTTTTCAAAATGATATTTAAAAGCATTCCTCATGCTGACCCACTGGAGCATTTAATCTTTCAACTTTCTCATTTAAGCTGTGTTGGATCCCTTGCTGCACAGCCTTTTATTTAGTTTCTGAAATACACCAAGCATGCCCTGCCTCAGAGCCTTTTCTCTGCTCAGAAAATATGTGTTGTTCTCCTTGCAGTCAGTTCAACCACCTTCCAAGAGACAACCTGCAAATTTCTGCTTTACTGTGCTCTCCAAAGAAAAGGGTTGTCCTTCCCATACAGTATAGGCTGCATCCTCCATTACTTCTTGTCTAAGGTTATTTTCTTTGTTTGTCTTTGTTTTGTTTCATTTTTGCTTCATGGTGGTTATAACAATCATGGCTAATATGTTTTGCTTTCCTCCTACATACAAGATCATGCTCCTAGAGTGTTAGAGGCAGAAAGTTTTAATTCTTGTTATGATACAATGAGTGAGTATATATGCCTTTATTAACCCCATGTTTAAAAAAACTAAGAAATTTAGCCATAAAAAGTTTTAATAATTTGTTCTCAAGCAGCAAATAAATTTCAGAACAAGGAATTTGAACCCATGAAGTCAGATTCCTGAACTTATATTCTTTCAATAACACTGGGCTGTCTCTTGAAACTGGGAATTATATACGTGTGCATATGATTTTCTTTCTATTGTCTTTTTTATTCCACTTTCTCAAGTGGAAGCACCATGAGGTGAGGGATAGTATTAACTATGTTTAGGAATGTATCTCTGGTACCACCAGCACAGTATTTGGCAAGCAGACCGGAAGAAGAAAGGGCTGGGAAGCATTATGAAGTCAATACTGAATGGTCTGATACATGATCAAAGAGAGGTCACCTTTGAAGCACCACTCACCTGAGATTCATCTCAGACCTGACCGATAACGTTCTTGGAGGAAAATACCCAAGCCCCATCCTCTAAGTGTGTAAAAACCTAACTTGAAAATAAGTACTCTGTGATGTTTCAGGCTCCATGAAATCTATTACAGCTGAAATGGATCCAGGATTCAGGTGCACATTTGCACTATAGCAGCAAAATAAACCCCAATGCCTCCTTACTATGGATCAAAGGCCATCAATGTTCCAGGCAGCATGGAAACTTTGTTCCAAATTGGCTACTGCAAAGGAAACGTCAGGAGTTACCAAAAAATAGAGGCACGTCTCATAAATTGGTGCAATGTGAATGGGCAATACTATGAGTGGAATATTTGGCCACATCCTTGTCAGGAAAATCAATGTCAAACAAGTTGGTTTGTTGGAATGACAAACAGTGACCTGGTTCCCATGAGGTTAGGGCTCCCTGTGGCACACACAATTTCTCCCCTTGTCATTGAATGCAGTTTGTGGAAGTTGGGTAAGGAAAGAGGAAAGGTGGCAGATGAGTAAAAAGAGACCTAATAATACAAGAGAAGCAGAGCTTTGCATGACTACTCACCCACAGTGTGTTCTCTAAATGCTGTTGGGGGAAATGATGCTTTCAGAGAGTGCAGATATTGCACTTATGTGCAGAAAACCATTTGTGGGTGCATGCTAGCAGGAACATGAATTATATTGCTCTCCGACTGATTTGTAACTACACCTGTACACTCTTAGAAATGCTAATAGACAAATATAAATTTAGGTACAAAGGAAAATCTAATAAGAAGAGCATTTGAATGTGTAAGAAATGTCTAATTTTTTGCAGTCATTAGGACTGGAGGAACATGCTTATAGTAATTAGGTAAGATGGATTTCGAGGCCGAACACCACCCACAATTTGTGTAGTCTGGGGGTCAGGCGGGCAGCTGCAGAAACCGCTCGGCTAATTATGAGAATTCACTGTTCGTTAATAGAATCTCTCTCCACAAACAGCAGCTGTGTGTTTGCTCACGCAAATTATTAATTCTGGCCTCGCCTCAGCTGCAAGTTTCTGCTGCGCAGAGAGGAATCCTTGGATAGAAGTGTCAGTTATCACCCAAGCGATACTGAGGAGAGAAGAAAAATATGAAATGAAAGAAAATATCCTCTAATCACAGGTGTATAAAGATTTTGCATCTACCTCCCTTTTCTGCCTTTCACTCCCAAACAATTGAATGCCAATTTTGGAACTCATTAATCTGTAGGCAACCTAGCGAGATCTAATTTATACCTGTCAGGAGCAATGGGCAGCAGCTAATAGGAAAGTAATTGCAATATAAGTCTGCTTTCCCACTTGATAGTATGCAAGATTTTAATGACAGCCCTTCTCTATTGGAATATCAGGCTGGCCAACAGATATGTTCTCTCTTTTACAGAAAGTCACACTGGGAACAAAAGAGATGTCTCTCCTTAGGTTTTATTATATACTGCAAATAAAGTGATAAAGGCAATGGAAGATGGAACATGGTTGCACACCTATTTATTCTCCAGAATAAATGAAAGCGGTACGTCTGCAACACATGAACTATAAGCTAGTATTCTCACATTTTTATTTTGTTTAGAAAAATCTGGCTGGAATGTAATATTCACATTAACTATTATCTCCCATTTCCTATTGCATTGAAATCTATATTCAATAATGACATAGTTTGAAATATAAAAGCACATAAGCAGACTTAGGAGTTCCCTAAGTCTGCACTACAGTGGTTAGGAACAAAGGGTAGTATTTACTATACAGAAAGGAAAAAAAGTATCCCTACCTTTTTTTTCCTCCTGGTATTATCTGTAAATGGAGTTTTTTCCACAAACAAATTAGAAATATCAGAGGTTACCTAAGGTTACAGAATGTTTGATAAACTCTTTTTCAAATGTGACTTCTTGTTTCATCATTCATTGTCCCAATGCACAATCTCCAGGGTGATCACTTTGTTTAGACAAGACCTAAAAATAGCATGACTTCCAGGATATAAAATCTAGATCCAAATCCCTGGATTTCTATGTCTTCTCTGTATCACTTTGAACAAATACATTAGCCTCTCTAAAACACACATAAACTTTTCATGTGGCTCTGACAGAATCAAATAAAAGCATGTATATGAAGGCACTTTACAAGGAGACATAGCTGCCTTAGTTGTTACTATTTGGTGACAACTGGAAGTGCTTGTGGAGAAAGCTTAAATTGAAATGCAAATGTCTTGATAGAAGGAAGAGAGTCAAAGCTTACTATTGTATACCCATACATGGGATGTTGTCATCCTCATTTCCAAACTAAATTCAATCAGTCTTTTGGGGCATTTGATTTGAACCTAAAAATCTGTGCTGGGCATTGCAAGAAATACAAAGTAAATAAAGCATAATCCCTGCCTTCAAGTGGCTTATCATAGGAACAAAGGCAGTCAGTACTAACATTATTTATTCAATAAACATTAGAGGTCCCATGCTGTGACAGCACTCTTATAAACAGTAGTTATCCGAGAAGTCTGTATATATATGGGGGTGAGGGAAGAAGTCAGAGAACAGGAGTTTTGGATCCCACTTCACATAAATTAGCCAAGACCTCTAAAACCTATTCAGTTCACTCTCCAGAGTTTTCTTTCTAAAAAAAAAAATAATAACATTGGAATAGATCTTCTCAAAGGTCTTTTCCAAGAATCATAAAGTTCTACAGTTTTATGATTTTTTTTAAATTTCAGAAATGTGGGATTCAAAATTACTATTATACTAAATCTTGACTTTAGTGAATAAAGATATATAAGAGTGACATCAAAAGTTTCAAAGAAAAGTTCATCAAAATATAGAACACTGCATTGTTAATAAAAGATACTAACATGACCTATTGGTTACATCTCTATGATGAAAAATTAGGCATCACTCAGGAAATGCAATTCATATTTATATTCAAAATTGGTAATTCAGGTCAAACATTGAATTGGACAAGTCACTCATATATTCCCAGCCTTGTTATTCTAAATTACAAAAAAAAAAAACTGTTTGAATCCTAATCCTTGCCCTATCCATATCATAAAGCCTTTCTGAAGATCAAGAAGGTATATGTGAATTGTTTAAAACAATATTTCTTGATAAGACTAAAGAATTTGTTTTCATCAGTATAATCATGAACTGTCTAATTTTCCTAATCACATGAAGAAAATCTATAGTCTCGTTAAAAATGGTCAGTTCTCTATATGGCCAGTATTCTATAGGAATAACTATTACTTAGGACTCAGAGAAATGAGGGCCAAGTAGCCAGTCATGTCAATCACATGCTGAAGATGTGATGCTGAAGATGCCTACCTTCTTGCACTCCTATGTAGTTTCTTCACCTGAACAAGAGAATGATCCTACCTTACTGAAAAAGAGTGAGATGTATTCATACTTATCATCTATAAAGATGAATCTGGTAGGACACCAGGTCCCACCAGGAGAAGATGTGACATTGCAGGACTTACTGCTGTGAAGTGATTCAACAAATGCCACCATGCTGGCTTAAGAAGTCTGGTATTCATTGTTTTGTTTCCTGTTATCTTTAGCACTTTTGTTTTTTAATAGACATTCACACTTAAAGATGAAAATATACATTCCTCTAGTTCAGCAGCAGGAGCCATGGCAGTTTTATATCACCAGACTTTAATGGGAAAACATTAGAACTGGTTCTGTAACATGATATGAAAGCTACAGACAGGCCTCTTTATCTTCAAAATGGCCTCCTATCTTATTCCTACCTTCACATCACTACCACTTCCTATGGGGTCTAGCTTCAGGGTAACCCAAGCTAAAACAACACTTTAGCCCAGTTTTGACATCTTCATTCTTATTCTGCAAAATTCCAGTTTAGAAAGTATTTTGGATATTGATGACTTACTTCATAAGAGACCATGCCCAAACCTGGTGGCTCAAAACAGCAGCAGGGTCTTATAACCTCTTTGTCCAGGCACCAAGCTTCATATTCAACTAATTTCAGCTTATTTAAATGTAATGTCTACTACAAAAACCTTAAAATTATGGATAAGAAAAGAGCAAATAAAGAAAGAGGAAGCTTCTTAAGTGATACTTTTTTTTTTTCCTTAAGCAGCTGAGTTTACACTGTATGCAGAGTTCAGCAGGAAAGTTTCATCTCTTCTCTGGCATCAGCTGGAGGAGCTTGACTGGGGCTGGAGAATCCACTTTCAAGATGGTTCACTTGTATATTTGGTAAGTCAGTGCCAACTACTGTCTGGCTAGTCTTCCTTATGGAATAGTGTCTAGATTACAAGAGCTAGCACCTCAAGAGACAGGTAGTAACAACTTCCAATTTCTTAAAATCTGAGCTATTTCATGTCTCATGTATTCAAGCAATCAGAGACCAGATTCAAGTGGAGGGCACAAAGACTCTACCTTCTAAAGGGAAGAGGCTCAAAGAATTTGGGGAACACATTTTAGAACTGCCACAACACATGTTGAGTGTAGGAAACAGATTCCTTTCTAGATACATTAGCAGAAAATATTCAATAGAGGCAAATGTTCATGGAATTACAGAATGAAATGAAGAAGCAAGTTCTGTGTTTGTCTTCCTCAAATGAACTATGCTAGTGATCCCCATGGCTGTTTCTGTCTTTGAAGTTGCTTCCAGAACTCTGAGAAACACAAGATGATAGTACAGTGACTGGGGTTCAACTGCCTCTCACATCCTGAAAAACTGGAAAATGGACACCCATCTTTTGAATCAGGAAATCACATCAAGAAGATGCCAGTGCTGCTACTGCCTTGCAACATAGGAGAAGCTGGAGAATAAAAGGTTGAGCAGGGAGTCGTATACGTCTACTATCTCATTATTCAGCAGCCAGTCCCTCGAAGTGATTTTCCAACATAGCATAACTCAGAATTATACTGAACACCTGTTAAAACACAGATTGCTAGACACACCCAGCAATTGCTGGACAACTTCTGACTCAGTAGGTTGGGAATGGATCAAAAATTTGAACCTCTAACAAGTTGCCAGATGATGATCCTGCCAGTCTGGGCACCAATTGAATAACCACTTGCCTAGAGATGTATTGGCCTCCCCTCAAATTTGCCTTTCAACTTCTATTTGATGTAATGGGTAGAAACCGATTGACAACCAGAATCATGGTTATGAGGCAGCATAAGAAAAATAGTATTTAATTTTCTAACAACTCCAATTTTAAAAAGGTTAAAGCGGAGGAGGAGAGAGCTAATCCAAATATTTAATACCTCAACTACCACATAAACCATTGATGTATTATTATGATTTGATCTTTAGAAATCCCAAATGCACCAATAGTCACCACAAACTAAAGTGCACATTTGCAATTATTGTGAAAGTTCTAAAATCACCATTTGAATGTAAAATGTCACTATATTTTGTGTGGGCATGTGAGAATTCAGTTTACAGTGTAGTTTACATGTCCTGAAGTCCAATATGTGCATGCATTTTGTAAATTGAGAGTTTTCATGGCACCTAAAAGGAAATTTTCATATGGATTCTTCATTAAACCAGATTACCATTTTTGAAGTTGAAATATAAAAACAGAAAACTGATTTTATCGTTTGTTGATTTTCTTTCCAAATAATAAAATTTCAATGCACAATTCTTTCCATCAGTTTTATAGTCCTTTTCTATTTAATAGAGAATTTGTAGTGCCCATGTATTTGACCTTCTTACACTTATTGCATATTTCAAACAGAATCTAAGAGACAAGAAAATTTGTATTCAGTGTTTGTTCAAAAAAGGTGCAGGTGAATTCTATGCTGTTTGCCAAGTTGGTCTACATTTGATTAAATAACATGTTTGCATTGAAGAGAAGAGGCCTAAGGTCTAAGGAGAAGAACAGCCCACCAGCAGATGAAGAGTTGGAACATCTGCTATACCGAGGATCCCATGGGTGGTAGTGGGATGTGAGATGATTATTTCACAGGTGCAACAACCTCATTATTCAGGTACACTAGGAAGTGCTAAGACAATTCCCAGCAGAGGTAAAAGTGGAACTCAAACAATAGCAACTCAACTGGCTACCTCAAATTACATGGGGTGTTTCTGTGCTAAAGACTGACCAATAGCTTCAGTTTTGTTAAATATATTGCCTTTCCTCTTCATAAGCAGACATCTTTGCTTTTTATTATTTTGTTAAGCAAAGCTGCAAAAGTATCTCACGGTATTTGGCTTCTATTTAATGAAGCAGATATGCATCCCAACCACAGAAGTTTAACTAACTAATCCATAATTCAATCCTGATTTCAGCATCCATATCTCTAGTGCCAAAAGGCAATAATCAATATTTTTAAATGGCCACATAAATTAGGGCACCAATAAGAGCCTTTCTGGGGGAAAAAATATCCCTTGGCCATCTCCTGAATAATCATTGCTAAGATCACTTTTAGCAAAAATGGTTCATGGTAACCCTACCATTGTTGAAAGAAATTCCCCAAACAAATGCTCAGTCATTGCAGAATTTTTCTTATGAGTTTTGATGATAAGGAGCTTTCTGTTTAATATTCATATGAAATTAACAATGAGTTAAAAGCAGTGAGAAAGTGAAGAGTCAGAAAGGGAGCTGATTAATGAATCCCTTAGAAACATGCTAAAAACGTAGGTAAATTAAAGAGATTTGTGAGGGCAGAGGTGTCTCCTTCAGGATAACACAGGCCAGAGTTCCTATTCCTCTGAACCCTATGGCATCAACTCATGCTTGGAAATCAATCAGAGTACTGCTGAACTAGTCACCGTCAGCACCACTATTGTGGCACTTAGCATACACTATCTAGTGTATGTTTGTAGTTTGCAAATATGTATTATTATTATTTTTTTTTATCCAGAAAAGAAAGTTAATAAAAGTGAAACAGGTTCGTCTATATGGCTTTACAATGATTCTCCTTCTGTACTACAATTAACACAAATTCTTCATGTTTGAATAAGATTAATTTTTATCCTGGAAAAGTATCAAAGGCTCAGATGTGTAGCCTAGAATACAAGGAATGAAAGAATGACATAGAGACAAACAGAAAATGAAAACATAGGCTAATGGAGGCAGAAACTTCTTCCTGCAGTCCTGATTAACACAGCAAATGAGAAACAGCAGGGTCTACCTACTTTCAGTTTTAATCTTTGTTCTTTAATTTACTTTCATCTAGGTGCAGAAGAAAATGAGTTTTGTGCTAATGGGCTAATGCTAAGGATTTTTTTAATGTCAAAGCTATATTTTTTGTAAAAGTCAGGGTTTTATTTAAGCAGCAATGTTGAGATGACATGAATAGAAAAAGTCATGGTCAAGCAAAATTAATTTCACTATTAGTTATGGGAAGAACTATCTGTGCTATTGACTTTTGGGTGTGGTCCTTAACTGCCCTTAGAAGCAATAATTGGTCAGGTGATAAAGACACAAAACTGAGAACCTAGAGCTTCCCTCCAAAAGTCAAATACATAAAAAGTTGCATGGGGATTCAGGTAATTGCATTTGAAAGGTTAAGAAAGGATGTGGCAAACCACCCATCCGTCCATTCATTTATCCATTCATTCAAAACATATCAATTGAATAACTATTATGTGCCTAATTTTATTTGCTTCTGTCTAGCTTAGAGTCTGATTGGGGAAGGAGGACAAAGAGATTTATAAGTACATAGGAAAATAGATGGACAAGTGAATTTTATAAAGTAATAACCTATAGAAAACAGAAAGAGATGAAATGATGACTATTCGAGGGTTAAAAAACATTAAGACATGGCAGTTGAGATGAAGCTGGGACTCAGGAAGACAGATGGGTGGTACAGAAGCAGAACCCAGAAAGGAAGTCCAGGGTAAAATAAGCACTGCTTGATGGATGAGTGATTGGTGAAACAGGGTCGTAAGTATGATTACAAATGTAGGCTGGGCATTCAGGGAGGAGAGCCTTCGCTTCAAGGTGATGAGTTTGTACTTTACCCAGCAAGAGTTCAGAAAAAGTAAAATATGGTTGGCCAAAGAACTATTTTTCCAAACAAGTAATCTGTAAGCCTACTGGGAAAGAACTGAAGGGGGAGATTCTTGAAGATGAGACCTAGTGGGTCTTCATTGGAGGAAGGGAAGCCCAATTAACCAGGCATTAGTTATGGAACCTAAATGAGAGGGAAGAACTAATGATGACCTCACAATTTTATTCCTGGGCAACAAAAAGATATGTATCATTTTGAAAAACAAGGCAAGGGAAACTGATTTTTCCAGAGAAAGTGATGAATTTAGTTTTTTTTTTTTTTTTGAGTAACTGCAACCAACCAAAAGATGTCTATCTGAAAGCAGAAACCACAAGATTAAATCTCCAAGGAAAGAATGAGGTTGGAAATTTGAATGTGAGTAGAACCCAAAATCAGGTGATATTTGAATAAATCCTAGTGTTAATATTACGACCATACATGCATTTATACTATGAGTTTATAAGTTTATTTCTCTTGTTAGACTTCAAAGTGGTTGTTTATAGTTGTGTTCATTCTGATTGTTCAGGGCACCTGTTCTGTCTGGTCAGAACCCATATTATGCCAGTTGTGTTCTACTTTTTATTCCCACCCATGGATGTAGGTGTTATTATCCCCAGTTTACCAAATAGGAAAATGATGTTTGAAAACACATTTGGGAATTTTGAAATTCATAAGCCAATAAGGAATAGAGATGGGCTTTATATCCTCTTCTTGAGTTTCAATCTCTCAACTGCTGGTCTTTTTTACATATAGGATTCAACAAGAGGCAACGTGGGTTTTGTTGAGGCTGTACATCTTTTAGAATATTTTTCTTTCAATAAAATTGGGTCTGCCTTGTTTAGCACACACATACACACTCATATAATTTTATTAAACCCTGCTAATTTTAATTTTCCCATAGGTGTGGAAATCCTAAAACTTCTTTAATTTTCACAAAACATCAGAATATTCTGTAACACTTCATTTTATTGAATTGACTGAACAGTGTAAAATACATCACTCTAACTAGTGACAATGCATGTACAAAGATTTCAGAATACAGAAGATCAACTCCTACCACTAGAACTCCCTATTCTGAGTTTAAACTCCTGTTATCTGACTTTCCACCATTCCCTCTCTTGGTATCTTTATTAGTTCCTCTTTTTTTTCTTTCTGTTTCCCAAGCTTTTCTCATATCAACTCACCTACTACTACTTCCTGTTACCAGCCTACTCTGGAAATTTATTAAGTATCTCCATTCTTATTGCAGTCAACATAATTTTGTAGCTCCCCAATGACTCATGTTTTTCTTTGTTCTTATAGACACATTTTTTTTTCATCTGTTGTGTGCTTTAGGAATTTTCCTGATCGCTTTATAAAAGTGCTTTTTTTTTTTTTTTTTTTTTTTTTTTTTACTCTTTCATTTTTACTTTCTAGGATTTATTTTCTGCTCAGAGTTCTGGGGTTTATTTACTGACTCGTGTGTTACTGCCTTTGATTTTTCTCTTTTATTTTTCCTTGCTCTGCAGAGCCATTATCAGCTCTTTTTGATCAGACTAAAAATGCAAGCATCCATAAGACATTTAGAAAGTGGTCTTCATCCACTTCCTTTATTCATCTCCTGTTTATGGAAAATATTTTTTTAATAATGCTGCCATTGGTATTTTGAACTAGTTAATTAGTGGTGGAGGGCTGTCCTGTGCAATATAGAGTGTTTAGCAGCTTCCTCAGAATGACTAGGACTCCCTACTTCTCAGCCCAACACATGGAATGTTGCACCCAGGTGAGAATCAAGCTTCAGAGGATGATTAGTCAGCTGATTGGAACTAAATTGTCAGGCACCTTAATTAGGGCCACAGAATTTCAGGCTAAGTCCTTGCTCTCTGAACTTACTGGACTATAACATTGAACATCTAGTTGTATTTCTATAGGCCTTATTTGAAAAATAAGCTGTTAACAATCACCTTATCTGGCTTTAAGAATTTTCTTGAGAATCCATTGAAATAATGTGTGTACAGTTTCACTGTATACTGCACAGCATCAAAATAGCAGTTCTTCCTCTTTATAGGTTATGAAAGGGGGCAGAAAAAAACAAAAGGCTTTCAAATTAGATTGGCTAAGACAATGGAGTCTTCTGATTAGGTAAAAAAATGCCCCATTGGCAAGTTAACTAGGCTGTGCACCCACCCTTCCTTTTCAAATATCCTGGATTAGGAGGAAAGCACTCCTAGAGCTTTGTTTCCATTGGAATCTCAAACCCCCAGTGTTCTCTTTGGCTTTCTAATCCCTCCTGCTCAATGCAATTAGTATGTCAAGAGCCAGAAAGAGTTATGTTTATGATGGCTCAAAGTTGAAATGTCATCTTTTAGGCACTGATATTATTTTTATATGGAATAAATAGGTTGACAGTAATTATGATGTGCTGCCTATGACACTTTAGGTCTGAAACAAAATGTTTCAGGCCTAAACATTAAACATTTTAATGCCTGACTTTTATCACATTAACATGAAATGTAAAAGGAAGGGGAAAATAAAAGCATGCATAGCATGAAGATAGACCTAACTTCTCTCAGGATAACAAGATCCAAAAGCAACATCCTCTAGAAATTTGGATCTCTCATGGAGTGTTCTTGATTATAAAAAAAGAAAGACAGATGACACTTAGCAAGAAAAGAAATCCAATTCCCTGCATTTCATTTATGCTCTTACTCACATTATGTTGTAATTCAGTTGCCACTTTAGCTAAGTGACCCCCTTAAATAATCTCATTTACACCTACATGCATTTTTTTAACCTGGTCTGGTTTTCTTATACCAACATGTGTTGTTTATAAGTGTGAGTTACTGAGCTTTTCATACAATGGGGATAATTTCAAGGCCATAATAATACCCCCTGAAATAAATTATTTAATATATTTTTTGAAAAAAGAAGTAAAGCAACTCTTCTGGGTAATTGATGTGAGGTAAGCTACAGCATTGGTTGTATATTCATTTTTCTCCAATGTATGCAATTATCCACTCAGCTGTACCCATTAATATTATTTTTCTTCCTAAGCTGGAAGTATTTAAAGCCATTAGAAAATAATCCAAAGAATTCTATTTGCTGAATAAATTTTAATTTGCATGGCACCAGGAATTTTTTATTAATGGGAAATAAATTATTGCAATCTTTGGGAAGGAGACAAGTTAATAGCTTTGTGAAAAGCAATGGAGAGAAAATGATCTTGAAAAGGTCAGGTCTCCTGTCACAGTGTCTTTATGCACAATTAAAACAAGTCAAGAAAGTGGCTATATAATCAGGACCATGAATATGCATTATATCCTAATGAGAGTGTGAAGATGTAGCAGGCTTAGTGCTAAAGTCATGGTGGGGTGGTGACATAAAAATGGTAATTTGTGATGTAGTATTTAACTGTGTTTCTCTTTCTTATGGGAAACTTAACTCTTTGGTAGCTGGTCTATCCTGTCTTGGTGTACTTAGATTTTTTTGTTTGTTTGTTTTGTTTTCTGCTTTCTAATGAACAATAACAAGAATTTTAAAAATTCAAAAGAAAATTCTGTCAGTCTGTGAGCAACAAGGAAATAGCCAGACATTATCTGCTGCTATATCTGAGCTAACTGATGAACTAAAGTTTTCATTTTGCCATCAATTGTTTTGATCTTTCAGAGAATTGTGTGTGACAAAGCATATGTGCAAATACATTTTAATTCAAAATAAAATGCTTTACCAATCCTACCCTGGGCTAGCCAAGTTGTCTTTATGCTGCTGTCACCCTTCTTCATTTCGTCCCCTAGGATACTGTGTGAATCCCTAACAAATAACAAGGGGGAAAAATAGCATTTTGCTTTGATGGAATTTTAAGAATCATGAGCCGTTTTTATCTTAAATACCCTATTACAGGGCATATTGTTTATAAGAGAGCTCCTTCTGTAGGAAAATCCTTTAGAAATGACATTAGGAGAAATAACTGGCTGCATCAAGAAGTTAACTTAAGTTCTTAAGTGGTCAATTACCTCTGGGTAATGGCTGCTTCGCTGGGTCATACTGCTGCTGCTCTGTATGCTATTGAGTCATTTCTGGCTATTCTACATTTTAATTGAAAAGCAGTATGAACATTCTGATTCAGTGGTCATTTAATAAAAGATAATGATCACTGAACAATGATTCTGATTAGCTAATGGCAATTTAAAGGTTTATAGAACCTTTCACAATTCTGCCTGCTTATTCCAGAATATTAATAGAAGACCTTGAACTAATAAAATTTCTGTTCTTATCTTGGATGAAAAGAAAAAAAAATGGAGGAAAGCAAGAGTTTCTCCTCATGTATTTTTGCTAGCATGACTAACTTACCAGGTATACCAGCAGGTCTGAATGTCTTGACAAACAGAACCCATCTGGGAGGGGCCTTTGTTACTCCAGCTCTTCTGCAAGTAAATAATAGTCATCCTACTAGCCTGGTTCAATTTTTTTAATTATTAGTTTTTAAAGAATTGTTTCACTGTCATTTAAATGTGGGACCTTCTAGGACTGTGTAAGGCAAATGTTGGGAGGGGCCCTTCCTCATAAATAGCATAGAAACCTGCCTTCACATTGGGGGTTCAGAGCAAGACAATCAGCTCCCACATATGTCCTTGACTCTTCCTTTATTGATAAAATTCAACAATTTGAGATTCATTGATTTTTCTGTTAAAACACATGGCATTAAGAATCATAATGTGTGGTATAGAATGCTACAAAGAATTCAGAAAGTATTGAGGCATGGTGGTCCACATTTGTAATCCTAGTGACTTCAGAGGCTGAGGCAGGAAGATTGCAAGTTCAAGGTCAGCCTAGGCAACATAGGAGAACCTTGTCTCAAAAAATAAAAAGGACTGGGGACCTGGCTCATTGATAAAGAGCCCTTGGGTTCAATTCCTAGTACTGCACACAAACACACACACAAAAAAAATAAATAAAAATAAAAAAATTCAGAGAGTAAGAATATTGAAAGGCAAATTTTATCCTTTCATTATTGTCCTAAGTAAGGGTCAACCTTGAACATAGTCTGAATGATATAATACTATGTGATGCATAATTTTCTTGGTGTAAAACTTAAAAACACATACAATGAATTTTTTTCCCCATTCCATAAATGCCATTCCTGCTTTATATCAGTTGTTGAGTCCGTATTGCTAAATATGGGGCAGATGAACAGAGAAATCCAGAAACAGGAAACAATTGAACAAATAAATGTCTCTACTGACACAGGATTTGAAACTGAATTCATCCCCAATAGTACTGTGAATGGAGTATGATTAGAAGGGGGTTGGGGTGGTGATAGAATATTCTACAATATTCACTAGGCATAGTAAAAATTAGTGTGACCATACTTGAGTGTTTAGCATAGTACAAAAATATTATTTGGATGATGACCTCCTCTGAGACAAAAAACGTATTTAATAATCCAAAGACCACTCTCCAAGAAGTCTCTGTTTTAGGAGATGACCTAAACCCTTGTTTCAAACCTTATAATTATGAACAATTCTAAATGTTGGCTTATTTGGACCATTTTAGAAAGTTTGTGTATAGATGGATTTTTATCCTTTAACACTGAATTTAATAATAGTTCTTAAATTAGTGACCATGTGACTTAGGCAAGTTGACTAAATTCTAAGCTTAGATTATATTATGTTACAAATAAAGAACTAACATTAGCCATTTCATAGAGCTGTGACCAAAATATGTAAATTCCTTATCAGAGCATCTATTCAATAGCATGCCATGAAGAAAGCTAGTGTTCCTTTCTTTCTCTTGGCCCAGAATAAATTAGATGTAAATAGGATACCTGGCTCCATTGGCTGTCATTCATATTTATTGATCAATTTGCCCACAGTGGTCATGTTGAGGATGAAGTCTGATGTTCCAATTGCATTCCCTCCAGTGCTGGGGTTCCCCCAAAAGAAGTAGAATGGAAATCTATGCAAATTTTCTTCCTTCTTATCCTTCTTATTCTTATTCTTATTCTTGAATCAGCAAAGAAACTCCATGGAAACTACAACTATTTCTTCTTCCCACCAATCTGTTTTATTCCCTCTCCTTTCCAGCCTAGAGCTTGGGAGAAGTGTCCAGACTCCAAAAAGAACACTGCAATTCCTGTCAAATATAATATTACATATTCCCAGCTTTGTCCTTGGAAAAATAGGGGAACAAAATATAGCAAGACAACAAGCAAACACCCATAAAAATAAAATATAAGAAAAAATCTGAAATTGAAAAATTACAAGATGGTGAGTATTTATATTCACTCATCAACAGAGTTACTATAGATCATATGCTAAATACTACAATTCTAATGAAAGTGGAAGACTTTTTTGATTGCTGATATTGTCGTGATAAACAACACAATGTTGGCTTACAAATTTTCCCAAACTTGAAATAATTCCTAAAATACCAATTTATAAAAGTTGCAGAAAATGGATCCAACATCTCTCATTTACTCATTAAACAGCTACTGAGAGGCTGAAGGGGAGAAAAGATCTACAGATTTTTAAACAAGCACACACTTAACTAGATATTTCTGAGTAAGAGACAAGGGAATGATAATTTGATACTGATTTTCTTATAAAATGTTTGAAGCAATATTTTTTCTCATTATTTTTCTATATCATGTCCTATTTCATATTTATACCCAATCCTTGAAATAGGAATTGCTGAAAGAACATTTCTCATTTGAGAAATGAAAACCTTGAGACAAAAAAAATATGCCATAAAATTAACGAAACCACACATGCAATTAATCTTAAGGCTAGAACTCAATGGATTTTCTATGTTCTTAGACAATGCTAATTGATTATAGGGATTGCCTTTAGGGTCAGAATAAAATTCTAATGTGTAAATACCATGTGCGCAGCCTGGCTTTTTTGTTTTTTCCAAAGTTAATATAAGAAAATACAATTTAATTCAATGTCTATTTTCTGAGCTTCCCTGATAAGCAAGAGATTTTTCTAGATATTGTTGAGTTTAGATAATGCTATTTTCTGTTTTTCCTTCAAGAAATTTACAATCTAATAAAATTCACCAGCCTGAAGATTTATTAGCACTTTCATCATGCTCACTGTTCTGTAACTTCTTCTTAATCATAAGTTGTGTTGAATTAAAATCCTCTCAATATTATACTTTTAAATTGTACTATGATGCTTACATTTCTGTTGTTTTAGAATCTCATGGACTGGTGGGTCAATTAAGATTCGGATCTAGTTGGATCCAAGGCTCAGAATACTCAACAGGAATCCCAAATGGTTCCAACGCCTAGGATGAGGACCTGCATGGAGAAGCCACTCTGTTTGTCTTTTCTCCTTCCCATGGGCTCACCCTACCACTGCATTCTGTTCTGATAAAATGTAAGTAGACAGAGGTTCAACCACCATTTCCAGAACTCATACAATGCTAAAGTAGCACAACATACTATACATATATATAAAAGGGGAATATCACATTAGGAAAGATTTTTATTTTAAGATGAGAGAAATGAGGATATAGGACTAACTAGGATCAATGGCTATCCCTAGTAAGAAAGCATACTAAGTAGATTTAAGTTGTGAATTGAAGATAACCAAGAGGGATATTTGCCCAAGCCATAGCTAATCTGGTCAGTAGAATATGGATACCCACCTTGTTTCTTTTCTTAAAATAAAAAGGAAATAGACACTTGTTGAAACCAGCGTTTCTCTGTTTCTACTGGTGGGTAGGTTCCACCTAAGCTGCAGGCCTCCTCAGGAAAGCAAGCTGGATTCTTCTCCACTACCATTGAGTGATGTGTTGCAGCTCTTTTGGTGGGCTGTACCCTCGGATGTCGAAGCAGATTCCAGCAGCTCACTGCCAGTTTCTTCATTCAGTGTTCTTGCCTTATGGATTTGAAGCATGAAGTCCAAAGACAAGTGTGAGTGTAATAGTAGAATTTACTGAAGTGTTAACAGAAACAGAACTCCAGCAAGATGATAGGGGACCAATAAGGGTTGCTGCTTGAGTGTGCTTGTCTAGGGGTTTATATAAAATTTATGCTAATCAGAGTTTGGAAAAGTACTAATGCTATTGGTTAATCCTTGAATCTGAACTTCCATTCAGGTCTGCCACACTTCTGTTTTCTCACTGCTAGCCTGCAATCCCAGCTTCCCAGGAGATCAAATCTGCTTATTGCATATGTTGGTGTAGCGGGGAACTGGCTCAGGATTTGAAGTTGCGGCCCTGGGTAAAGAAGGCATCTGCACCAGCCCAGGCCATCACAGGTCCCTTGCAGGTGACAGGTCAGTATGCCCTGGCTTGCCTCAGCACTGGCTCACTGCGCCAATGTGACAGGCTTGAATGACTGAGACTTGTGCCCTTCACCTGTGCTCCAGGCTAACAGATCACTGTTTCACAGCTATAGGACAAGGGCTTTGCTTCATTGTCAATAAATGATGAAATGTTTTTCAATTGCACTGATTTCAAAATTAATTTTTTAAATTGGTTCTTTTTAGTCACACATGACAATAGAATTCATTTTGACATAATTATGTGGAATACAATTATATGGAATATAATATATTCTAATTCAGTTCCCAGTACTTCCCCTCTTTTCCCTTCCTCCCACCCCCTGTGCCTTTCCCTCTTTCTATTCTACTGATCTTTCTGCTATTATAGTTTTTTTTATTGGTTTCTTGTGGATGTACATGATGGTGAGTCACTGTGGTATATTCAGATTGCACATAGGAAGTTCTTGCAAATTATGCAAAGAAATTCAAATAATTTTTCCACTGGGAATGGAGAAATATTGAACAAATTTTAAGCACAAAATAAAATTTATTTGGGGGCTGGAGAGATCACTGAAGTGTGTCTGTAAAAAAAAAAAAAAAGATGGAATGAGAATGAGTAAGAGGCAAAGACTGACCATGAAAGATTTCATATATCCTAATAAATATATCTGTGGGATCATGAATTGCTCCAGAAAAGTTTAAAGCAGGAGAAAAATCTTATTAGATTTGCACTTTAGAAAGATGACTCAGGCAACAAAGTGAAATATGGGTTGACAAGATGATGCTAGCAGCAGGAATGTATAAAGAGGCTTGAAATGGGAGCAGTGAGGTAGTGGCAACAGATATTGGGGTTAAAATCCATAGAACTTAGCCTTGTTAGGATGTTGGTATAATCAAGAGATCCAAATGTAGGGTGACTCTTGGCATACTTAGATTTAAAACCTCTGGGGGATTTTACATGCCAAACATAGGCTTGGATTTTCAGGGTAAAGAGTATGGCTATGTTTTAAAATGTAGAGTACATTGTGACTTAGAAAAGTAGAGGAAAATTACATGACAATTTATTAGGCCAGGAGAGACTTGTCACAAAGCTAATAAGACTTAAGCTTCCAGGCTCCACACCCATATAAGTTGTTCCAAGGTGTCAAAAGCTAATGTACAAAATTTGTGTTCATAGTTCTACTTTTGTTATTTTTTCATAAAGAGATCCCAAAGAAAATCCTTTGAACTTCACAAACTTCAAGATTTATGGCAAGTGACCATGTAAGTCTGAACCCCATAGAGAAAATCATGGTTCAGAGCTGATATAAAGAGTGAGAAGGAAGAGATATCCATGGACGTGTTATTGTGTTGGTGCCTTCTTGAAATAACCACATGAAATTCAAATCTCTACTTGATCTAAAAATATTTCTGTTTGTGGTTATTTGACATACATGGGGCTCAAAGTATGCTGTGTTCTATATCTTATTTTCAAGAATTCTTTCTGCTCATCACTGAATTGATGAGCAATTGACTTATAGAAACTTTCAGTTTCCTGTGAGCTTAAAAATTCTTGATTGTCATGAGAGAATGGTCGTTAGATTTTGTGAACCAGTCATCCCAAACCATGTGTAGTTCCAAGGGGAACATTAGGTAGCCTGTTCTTTCATTAGCACAAGTGACAGGAACCTACTCATCTCTAATATCAAGTGTTTCCTGTCTACCTTCTGTCCTGGAGAATTGGCACTTTCCTTTATGCCCCTGTGCTAATTATTGATGTATTACTTATAAAACTTGGTATCACTAGTTTGTCTATCTGGCTTGCTTGCTCTTTCTTTTTATAAATCCCCTGAACATACTATGTTATGGTTTGGACCTTGACTATTCCACAAAGACCTCTGTGTTACTTGGGTCCCAGTTTGGTACCACTGGGAGACAGTGGAATCTCTGAGGGTCTTAGTGGGAAATCTTCAGGTCATTGGGGGCATACCCTTAAAGGGAACTCATCCCCTTCCACTTCCTCTCTCCATGCTGACCATGAGAGAACAGTTTTGCCTACCAAATGCTCTTGCCCAAGATGTGCTGCCTTGCCAACAGGCTTACCGGCAACGATAGGGTCATGGACTGGAAACTCCAAAATTGTAAGCCAAAATTCTCCTCTCTAAGTTGATTATCTCGATGTTCTGGTGAGCATCTTAAATTCCTCCAAAAGCTCATTGTATTGAAGATTTGCCACCAGTCTCTGGTGCTATTGGTTGATGGTAGAAATGTTAAGAGGTGCAATTTAGTGGAAGGAAGCTAGGTCACTGAGCACATGCCCATGAAGGGAACACTGGGACCCTGGCCCCTTCCTCTCTCTCTTTGCTCTGCAGCTTCCATGAAGTATTTTTTTTCCACCACCATGCTCCATATAATGTTCAGCGTCACCAAAGTTCCAAAGTGATGGAGCAAAGCCATCATGAACTGGAAAGACTTAAAAACATGAGGCAAAGTAAATCCTTCTTCCTAATCTTAGGCATTTTTTTTCACAGTGATAGAAAGTTGAATAATTCACTCAGTTATTTGTTATAGTAACAGAAATCTGACTAACCTAACACTTTACTTACACTAACATAACATTTTATTGACCAAAGTTACACTTTACTTCTTAAATTATATGTCCTTCTATTATACAGAACAGAGGTGAGCAAATTACAGCCCAGAAGGAAAATACAGCATACCACCTGTTTCTATAAATACAGTTTTATGGGAAGAGAGTCACATCAATTCATTTATATTTTCTATGGCTGCTTTAGTGCTATAGAGATGGAACTGAGTAAGAGAGACTTATGGATAGCCAAGAGTAAAACAGTTACTATGTTCCTTTACAGAAAATGTTTGCTTACTCTGAAAAAGTTAAAATGGCTTATTCTTTCTTTTTTATTATTCACAATGCTTAGCAAAATGCCTAGATTAAAGGAAATGCTCAAAAGCATTTTTTGGGCTAGGGTTGTGGCTCAGAGATAGAGTGTTTGCCTAGTGTGTACTGGGTTTGATCCTCAGCACTACAAAAAAATAAAATAAAGATATTGTGTCTACCTACAACTAAAAAATAGATAAATAAAAAGCATTTGTTGACTGGATGAGTGAGACACAATTTCACCCCCATTGTCCTTCTCATCACCTTAAGCAGTTATATATTGCTATATGATATCTCAAATGTTTTTAATAATAGAAATGTTTTCAGAAAGTAAAGCTGAAGTCACTGAATGGATTTTGTTGGAAATGTTGGACACTCAAAATTAAATAACTGAGTTAGGCTTGATGCTCTTCAGAAAGCAAGAAGAATAAAAGGCAGAGATGGGGTCACTACATGTGGCATGAATAGAACGTTTCCATTCCCTCCCTCTTTCTGATGTCTTCTCCCCTATCACTCAGTCATTCACAGACACCACAACTTGATTTCTACCTGTTCTTCATGAAGGGTCTGAAAGAGAGGGGGAATTTTAGAACAAGATCATGTTATATCAAGATTAGCAAAAGACCTTCTAAATGATAGGCTAGCATATTTCATGATCAGATTTATGGGTTTGTTTCCTTTCCCCTGAAATCCAAAGGTGTGATCTAAACTGATAAAACCCTCTATTTATCGACAAGTTTTTCAATCTGATATCCTGATTTCTGATGAAATGCAGATGCAGGAACAAGAAGCTTGTTAGTATTTACAGTCTGTTTCTTCATTTCTAATACACAAAAGAAACTAAAAACACAAACATCAACTGTATTTTGCTTCATGTAACTCATAATCCAAATGCTCACAATGTCAACTATGTTGACATAATTAGATAACATAATTAGATAACAATTTTAGAATAAAAATATGAGAACTTCTTTGATAATTACAAAGATAATATTGTTGGAAAGAGGGCAAGATTAGATGGGAACTATTCCTTTTAAGCTAGTAAATCATCAAGTTGAAAGTCAATTTATCAATGAAAAAACAGCTCAATCTTTGAAGAAATTCATTTACCTCCTGGATACAGGTAGATAATAGTTTTTCCACTAATAAATCAATATGAAGATTTAGTCAACATAACCTGGCAGATGGCTTCATGAAGGTCTAAATATTTTAAGCTCCAGCTTTTAAGAATAAACAGAGGCAAAATTATTCTTTAGGAAGAAAGTTGTATTAATGAACACCCCTTCTTTTTGAGTTGCCTACTTTTTCCTCAGTATTTACACAAATGACTACAAAAATCCCTCTCCTTCTTAGGTACATCCCTCTGCAACGTGGACTTGCCACCTCTCTCACTGGCTGCATTATCTCTTCTATTAATGAGAAAGTGATACGGAATGATTTCCAAACCTCTGCCTGAAAAGAGCTTTCAACTTATATCCTCGTTGCCTTGGAACGAGACCATGCCATGCTGTGAGAAGAGAAAGTCCCAGACATCCTAACCATCCCTGTTACTTTACCTGAATCTCTGGCTGACTATAGTCTCACACATGAACCAGGCATTTAGAGCAAAGATCTTCCCAATCAATACAAGCAATAATTTGTTGATGTTTTAAGCCACTAAAGTTTGGGTAGATTTGTTACATAGCAATTGATTACTGATACAGGGTACATGAATACTACAGGGAACACACAGGTCTCAACCATTTATTCAAGGATTATCCACAAGAAAGCAGTAGAAGCAACTACAACACTCATTTTACTGTCCCGTATTCATGTGATTTTATATTATTATTTGTACCATGTTATATTGCCTGTGTATTAAATATTATTATTCAGATTACAAATTGTCTTGGTGTCCATGTCTCTGCATAAGCTAGGAGGGGTTTATATTATTATTTGTACCATCTTATATTGCCTGTGTATTAAAAATTTTGAAACCTAAATCATTTATGCCTAATTATTTGCTATAATTCAAGACAATTTTCCTTTATGTAGAAAGTATTCCAAATATATCTGTCATGTGTTTAAAATATTTTTAAATTTTGTATTATTTTAATTTCCATATCGTAGATTGGTTAGGAATCTTTTATCTTTTCTGTTTACAATTCATTTTTATTCCCCCTGTGTCAATTTGGACCACTAACAATTCCAAGATCTCCAGCAGAAAACAATTTGCTTAGGTGGTTAGAAGAGAAGGAAAGAGAAAATCCCAGGGTCCAATTCTCAACCTTCCCCTCAAGCCTGATAACTTCCCTTCTCCAGGATTGAATTCACTTGAAATCCTCCTTCATTTGCTTTTTATTTCCAGGCCTGATTCTGTTTCTTATGGTCTGAGTCATTCCGGCCCCAATAATATTTATCTTAACCAAAATACACTTTCCCATCATCCTTCCTAGGAAGTTCAGCTAGGGTTACTGCAGTCTCCAAGACTGAGTCCTGGTCAGACTCCTCCTTGAGTGCAGTAGTAACTAGGAAATCAGAATATAGAATGACAGAAATTGTATCTGGTTATTTCTTTCTGCTATTTCATCTTTGGATAAATAAATACAAAATACTGACATGCTCGTTTTGCTCCAATATTGAAATCAATAGGTGAGAGCTTAATCACTGCTGCCAAAAGGTGATTTCAGTTTTGATTTTAAGATTTACCCCTCCATAGACCTTGAGTTCACCTCTGCTCACGGCCTCTGGACTATTTCTTCACCAGCTAGTTCCAAGACCATCAACCATTCTTTCACACTTGACTCTGAGAGTCCATGACCATTGTGTCTTTGGACTTCATCCATTACCCTTGCTTCTGTGTAACCCTTAATATCTCAGTGTGTCTTTCATTTCCCATAGACCCAACAAGCCACCAAATAACAATCACTCTTCCTATTTGAATACTTACTTTGTGCAAGGTACTGGAGTAAGTACTTGCTCATTAGACATTCCCATCATCATTACTATCATATAGCCCTCCCCACCTCCCATCCTGGAGACAATGTGTTTAGTAGTGACTCTTTGTAATCTGAATCGATTTATGCCAATTTTGCTCTGCCTTGGGACTTTACCTAAAAGTCCAAATGTTAATTTCAGAAGCCTAAGAAATATTTCAGCCCTTCCACAACCTCTTACAGAATCATAGCACACACTAGCATAATAAAAATCTTGATGAGACAGTTATTTTTTTAACTTGTTTAATCTTGGTTTGTTCAATATTTTCTAAATTTATTGACCATGGATACATTCTACTGTAGTCAGTCAATAGTTCCATGGAACACATTTGGGAAGTGATAGCATAAATATAAACAAGACAATGAATTCTGATATCAATTTCCAGTTCCTTCTCATTAAGATCCTATGCAAATCCTTCAGAAAAAAAAATTTGTATTCAGGATCTACCTGAATTTATGTTTTTACTATCTTACATGGTTCTAGTCTTTGCTGGTTTATAATGGAAAGTCACTTTTTCCTTGGAGGCCATTAATCTTAGTTTCTATGTATAATTGATTAAAATCTTATTTTAAGAGCATCAACAAGAGGCCTCTTAAAGACTCCCTCTTCTCACTGTCCAGATGTGCTTGAACTCTGTTTTCTGTATGTTGCATCTTTTTCCTTATAATTTGAGTGATCTGTTTATCTGCTGTTTGAGTTCAGGGTGATCTGTTTTCTCTTTGTGATGTAGAGAGTGTAAACTTTTTCAGTCTTTAGGCAGGAAGCATAACTGCCTGATATGGATCTAAACTGGAAAATCTCTCTCTCCTTAGGCAGAGACATGGATACCAAGACACATTCTTTTGAACCCTTGAATATAGCAAGGGTTCAATATATGGGAGGGGTTAGGGTAAAAGATGAGGCATCCACTCCCAATGTTTCTAACAATCTTTTTCTGTGTGGATAGAAGAGCTGGGAAAATACCTTATAGACATAAAGTTCTTCTTTGTCCAATGGCAGTCACAGAGATAGGCCAAACCAATATCTAGAGAAAAGGAAGAAAAGAAAAAACAAAGAACCACTGCAAAGTCATTTGATAGAAATAGCTACTGGCATTTTAATCTTACTCTGTGATTTTGGTGGCAGTCAGTTTAATGTCATTTTTATTCACTCAGCAACAAGAATGGTGCTACCTATATTTTTGCAGGTAACAAGTGGCAGACATTTCCTAAAGCAATATTAAATCATAAAGAAAAGAATTTTTATTGTTTTATAATAATCTATTTGGGATGCACTCCTAAGAAGCATTCTAAGACAGCACAGTCCAAAAGAAATATCTGCAATAAAAGAAATAGTCTATAACCTGTACAAATATGGTAGTCAATAGTCACTAGCATTTGAAAAGTGGTTAGTAAGACAGAAGAACTGGATTTTAAACTTTATTTAATTTTAATTAAATTTACATAGCCACATGTCCCGGTACTGAGCAGAACAGCTCTAAGAAGTCTGCAGTAGAGTTAGACAATAGAGGTATCAAATGAAAAGTGTCATTACTTTCGTTTCCAAATCTAATAAAATAAAGTGGAAAACACATTAATTATAATATGTAGTCTGCAATCAATGTGTCTACCTATAATACTATTTTGGTTTGAGTTAGCTATGTGAGAACATAGTGATTGTAGGACATAAAATGTGCCTGGACTATGTGATAGGCACCAAGAAAATAGCAGAGATCTAGATAGAAAAACATCAGGTCAAAACAATTATAGAATAAGAAACAACAAAGACAATTAAACAAAATAATAATGAATAAACTAAGAGAGAACATTAAGTACTGACAAGATATTTAAATGAATTGGGGTTTCTTTCATTTAATGATAACAAAACTAGTAAGAAAATCAAAATCTTGGAGTTTTCTCAAGATGAACTCTTCTTATATTCTACCAAATAGAATTCAACATCCAGATCTTGATTGAATGATTCTGGGTCTTAGAGGATTCAGAAGTTTAAGCGTAATGTCTTCCCTAAGACTTCTAAAGCTTAATTTTAGCCTGAGTTGGCTCAGGTTTAACTTTTAGTCATTTGTTTTCTTATAACCTTAGCACGCTACAAAACAAAATTGGAATGTCAATAAAAAAATATATTGCCAAATACATCGGAACATTAAAAAGGCCACAGGGGAGAATTTGACAACTAGTGATAAAGTTAAATTTAAAGTGACATAAGTACATACAATTGGCTGAAGTAAGTATAATTTGCTTGTCAATATAACAGCCCTTAAAAAGATCACAAAATCAGGAGGTTATAAATCATTACATGAAGGTTGAGTTATAATATTCTTTCCAAACATTAGCAGAATAAATTGAACTGGATGAAGCAAAGGAATGCACCAATAGAAGAAAAAAAGAAGAAAGAAAAGATGAAGGAAAAGTAAATGCAATAGAGGATTAAAGAGGAGGAATAAAGTTGTTGAAAATATTAGAGTGAAATAGCCACACTCTGTGGGAAATGGATTTCTTATTGTGATTATATCCAAGATCTATGTTAGTTTTAAACACAAATTAAAATTTGAAAAAGCATTGATATCATAATTTGTTCTTTTTGTAGATATGTGCATTGATTTCTTACATGATATAAGAGATGGGGGGAGTGAAAAACTCACATAGCTTCTAATTTCATCTCCTCAGCCAGTTATTAACCAATATTATTTAAGGTACAACATTAAACTGATACCAAAAAAACCCCAAAAAACTAGTTTCATTAAATTTGTTCTGAATGACATTGCATAACTTTAAAGTTCTCCAACTTGAAGCATTTTTCTTGTACTTTAGTCTAAACATTTTTTGACTTGATTTTTATCTTATTAAATACTTCAGAGTATCCATTAATGTGTACATTAAAATACATGAAAGAATCACTAAATTTCTTCATTAAGGCATTTTCTCTAGTTAAAAAAAAAAAAGCCTTAATTTTGTTTATTTTCCCTTCCAAACATTGTCCTCAAATTTTCCTTTCTTGTCCTTTACTTTCTAATATGTAAAACACAGGACATAATTGGGTTTTATATTGGTTTTATCATTTTGAGTTAGTTCTAACTCTGCCTACGCAAAATGATGGGGGCATTTCATATCCCAACAACTTACCCAAGAAACAAAAAGTTGTTAATTGATCTGTCATCTCTCTTCAACTATCACCTCAGTTGACCCAAATCCATTGATGGCTACCTGAAATCCAACCAGCAGCCCTATAAGCAGATTACACAGTCAGTAGCCTGATGGAAGTTAGGTGTTTTGCCCACCCAGTCCCCACCCAATGAGAAGATGAAATCTTCCTATTTTTCATCTAACAACAACAACAACAACAAAAAGGAGTTATGTCAGTCTTTTGCAACCTTTGAATAATCTGCTCAGCTATGGAGATTGTGGAAAGCTCCAGGAGCTGTGGGCAGCTAATGGCCCATGTGAGCGTGTTGCATATATAAATGACAGCCATTCGTAGGATACCATAAAAAGTACCATTTTGGTTTTTATGTTTAAAAAAGCATATAAATTACAACTCCTTAGGATAATTTGTATTATGAGTTTCTTTGACCTTGGTGTTCACCCTGTTTATCCAAGAATCCATAAAGCACAAACTATTATATAAGCTCAGCCAGTAGATAAACTATCATTACTCAGCTACTTGAAAATATCTAGAATTATGATGGTTTCTACCTTGTTCTTTTCTTAGAGCAGATTAAAATCTAAATTTTTGTCTATGTCATCTTGGGACAGTTTGGCCATATTGTTTTATAAGAACCTCCTTCCTCTTAATTATTTTTAGTTTAAATTATTTAGTTACAATAAAAAATTATTAGTTTATTAATTGGACATGATAAAGTAAAGATCTCCCATTATTTAAAAATATAAATCTCATTGAAACAGAGACCCAGAATGATGCATTTAAAAACCGACAAATATTGCTTCACCATACACATAAAATGACTGTATTTTTGCTCTTTAAAAGCAATTGATAATTAAAATATAGTCTTAAATGTCTACCAGGGCTTATATTTCTTTCAGTCCTGAACACCAGAAGACTATATAACGAAATGACATATATTTCACATATCATGATAAAAAATATCTTTTCTCAGGTATTAGCTAAAACAGCAAATGTGTACTTCATACAAATGTAAATTAAAAATCTAGCAATCTTTTCACCAAAGGAAATGTCCGCAGGATATTTTAAATCATGAAGTGTTTGGGAACACTCATTAACCCATGGGAATTAACCATCTGGCACATGATATCCTTACTGGTTTGAAAGAAAAATAGGTCCTTCTAATAAAATGTTTTCCATTCAATATGCAGAGCAGTCGTTAATGGAATAGTCACTGTTGGATTGAAACACAAGGAAATAAGATCTGGGGCATAGAAGCAAGTCATCCTTAAAAAGTTATTAGAGTCCCAGTGACATTGATAAAACACCACACAACAACCTTTTGCCTAACCAAAGACTCAACAACAAAGAAGACAGCTGTACATGAAAAAGAGGCTCTACTCACAGGCACCTGCAGGAGTTTCCATTCCAGGTCCATCTGTCTATCTGTACACCCTTAATAGCATTCCATAGGTGAACAACTGCTCGTTCCACCCACAGATCTCACTTTGGGAAATGAGGTGCCACGGGATGTGCACCTGTGCGGATGGATAGTCTTTCCATTCCAATCTGTGTTACTGCACTCGGACCAAAGGAGCAGCCCAGCATTTCTCACCTCAAGCAAATGGAATGAGTAGTCGGATATTTAAGGCACAAGTATCCACAAAGGTAAAATGACTTACCCTAATAATCTCACACTAAGATAAGGTACACTGTAATTTCAAGCAATATAAATAGTATTTTTTATATACACCATTAACTAAGAATCGTGAAATCAAACACTTTTTTTCCTTACAAAACCAATTCTGCTCACACTGTGTGCTAGAAACAGAATATGAGAGGATGCAAATAAAAGGCAAAAGGAATTTAGAGGTATGGGGCCTCAATAAAACTGGGTCAGGCAAAATGGCTTTGCAGTAGAGATTGGACTGGCTTTTAGATGTCTTAAATTAGGAGGACCATTTAGACATGCATTCAGCTAAGAAAATGCCTCTTCACCTATTCATTCAGTTACTTCTTTGCCTCCATTGTCCCTTCTCTGAGGATTCCTTTACTCTCCTTACCTAAAAAGTATTTAGTTTTCTCTTGCCCCTGGGCCTTTGCATGTGTTTTTACTTTAGTCTAGTCTGCAAGGGTCCTTCTTTTTAGAACTTTAAATATATCAAAATGTACTTTGCATTTTCATATGTGGTGATATCAGCCATGTAATAATTAGTTAGGCTAAACATTTAAATCGCCTTACTATTTTTCCATTGAAATTTCTGTTATATTCTGAATAAATATTCAATGTAAGAAAAATGGCACAGGGTCTTTGCTGCTTCTATGTCAATAAAGTACACACAAAATTTATACACATACAAAAAAAGATTCTTCTTTTTTATAAATTTCTTCATATGCCTTATTTTATCACATTAATGCTTTCAATTTAGGATTTTCTAATCCCAAGTTTAGGCTCAGTGTACTTTCTCTTTAATATAGGAAACTACTTACAGATAAGTGACTGTCATTTAGTTATTATCTCTCCAAACCATGAGATGTAGTTAACCCCATGTGTCTATTATTCCCTAGAGTGACTGGCACATGGTATGAGCATTTGGTCTTTTGCTGTTTCATTCATTTGGTAGACACTTATTCGGAGATCCATTATAGACCAACCACCTAAAGTTAATAAAGGTAAATCTTTAAAGTAGAAACCAGGAGGAACTAACTTTGAGTTAAGAAAAAAAAAAAAGAGGGAAAGCATTTGATTCAATTAGTAAGATGTGTGAATATCACCTCTCTTTAAACCAAAAGGAAAAAAAATACACACACACAATTTATCTCTGTATCCTTCATACTGGAGTGCAATAAGAAGAGTCATAGGTGGTAAGCTCTAGTTAATAAATAAGGATAGGTTCTGAGGCTTCAAAATTCCTGCCCCTAATGTGGTATTCTGAGTTCTTCATTTTATAGCTACTCTAGAAAAGGAAGACCTGGTAGAATTCTCCCTCCATATCTGAGCTATTTAAGTTTATACCTGACACAGTATCTTTAAACAAGGTTGGGGGTTCATGGCACTTGCCTTTTCTGTGTAGCAAATGGTCAGATGCTCCCAACTCTGTTTTCACAAGTTCTAGTGTTTCATTTTAAACACTGCTGCTTTAGACAGCTTGGCCTCCATGAGCCTATCCAGCCCTGCCCTCAGCTACTCACCGTCTCCAATGCTTCTGCCACCCTCAATGATCAAGCCAGGGCTGACTTGTGCTTTGGATATAGCTACTGATTTTATTCACAGGTGGCATAATGGTCCTGCCTTGTTCACAAGCATTCAGGTGAGAAGAGGCTTCTTCTCAATGGGGGAGAGATGAAACTTTAATCCCATTACTAGGCTGGAGCACCCTACTAAAAACTCTCCTAGAAAATTTAGCTCTCCTTTATAGCACTATTAGTGAACAATGTGTCTTATTAAATATTGCTAGATTATAAGTTCCCTTAGAGAGGAATCACGTTTACTTTTACTTAGCTCTGTGTTGCTTCCTCAGCAGCTAGAAAACTGCCTGGAATCTAGTAGGGGCTCAATAATTACTTGCAGAATGAATGTCTTAATGCATAACCAGATTGCATAAGATTTCAGGACAGCTATAAGACAAATTCTTTAGGAAAAAAAAAGTGAAATCAAAAATAGGAGCTACTGTATCAGCAGGTCTCCTAAGAACCTGATTATGTTTGGGGAACTGAAGTACCATCAAGAATGTATCATAACTGGCAATGTAGCTATTTATTTTCCCATCCCATCAACAGCTGAAATTTAATGATTTTTTTTGGTTTGATCTTCTCCATAAATTTTAAGTTTCCACTACAACTATTTCACTTTCTCTCTGAATTATTTGCATTCAAATTCCATTACTATCTAAACCTTTTGTACCAAGCTCCTCTATAAAGCACTGGTCATTGAACATCCTTGGTCCATGACTGTTGCCCTTCTATGGTAAACTGACCTGTTCTCAAGATTGTGAGCCATCTGGTGTAGAAGATGATAGTTCATTCAGGAATTGCTTAGCATAGCTTACCTCAGGGTAGATGGCCCAACTGCCCTCAGAATAGGCCTGAAGCATGGCAGGCACCTACCACGAAGCAAGCATTTACAGAATATCTTGGCCAGAGTGTTACACTGGGAAAAAAAAAAAAAAGGAGTTAAGTAGAAATTTCACATAAAAAATATTTTTGCCTGAATCCTATGGATAATGTTGGCAAATATATTTTGGCATTTATTACTCAAAAAGTTGCCTTGGGATTCACTCTCCCCACCTTTTTTTTAATTGACACACAATAATTGTACATTCTTATAAAAATTGTTTTCCCTGTAGGATAGTTTTCAATTATCCCTCCTCATGTTTGTTTTTTTTTCTTTTATCTAGCAATAGGATAAAGGATAATGTAAAAATCACCCATCCCTGTTTATCATTTGGTACATGGAAGAATAGGGAAATTTACATTTACCCATAGGATACTGAGGAATAGAAAAATATATAATATTCTGCTTACTTGGAACACTAGCAAAAAGATATTATTAAATAATGAAAAATCTTGGATTGCTGAGATCATAGTACATCCCTGATACTCACTGCTCTGCCAAAAATAAAAACTGTGGTTAGTAAAGAAAAAAAAAATACAAAGTAAATGAGGAGGGTAGTGCCCTGTGATTCCAACAGAACTAGAGTCCAGGTTTTCTTTAAAAAATCGTTCCCAAAGAATGACCTACCCCCAACTGATAGCCTGATTAGAGTACCTCAAATTCCAAATAGTGATCAGAAGTGTCAGGATCCATTCCAAAGTTGGAATCTCCTTTAATTAGAGGTTGGAACCTAGATGTGGTCGTTTTCTGTCTCTTTATCCTTTTCAGCAATTAAGATAATCTGGATATAAGGGCTGGCAGGAGTGAATCCACCTGAGTCTCTCGTGTGATTGAGCTCATCAAGTAAATGTACAGAAAGAGCTAAGCCAAAGGTTTTACAGAAATCTCCTGTAGCTCCGCCAGGGCCAAGAACTTTCTCCTGGGGAAGATTTTTAATTACTTCATCTATTTCTGAAAGTAAAAGGGAATCAAGGAATTCCCCAGTCTTCTGCAAATCACCTAGACAACTTGGAAGGAATGAGAATTGACTGTTTATCTGTTCATGATATTGGGCTCTAATTTCTGTATCACTCTTCATCCTATTTCTGAAATAACTTACTAAGAAGCCCTGGGCCTATGTTTGCCTTTTTCTCCTTTGGGCACCTAACTCCCATTATAGTTATGAGTTTATTGTCAGAGCTCGGCAGCCAGCATAGCAATCACTGGCTCTCTGCCTCCCGCTGGTGCAGGTACTGCCTGGGCTGAGTGATGGATACCTTCACTTTATGGGTTATGAGTAAGCTCAGAGCCTCTGGGGCAGAGGAAAAGTCTGCTTATCACTTTTGGTAGAGGTGATCCTCCAAGTCCGAATTCTGCCTTGTCCTCCTAGAAAAGTTTTCTCAATCAAACTTTTCCATCAATATTATTATGGAACATGAGAACTAGAGTCACAAAAATGGAGATAAAGAGTAGAAGATAATGTTCCGAAAAAGGAACTGAGCCTCCATCATGAATCCTTAGGGAAATGAGTGGGTATGAGGAAATCCAATGAATGAAATGTAAGTTAATGGATTCCACATCCATGGAAATATTTCAGGTTTCTCTAATTTGTGTCAACCAAAATGTTTTATGACCATTTTGGAAGCTAGTACAGGCAATCTACTTCACCAAAAGTAGTTCTCATTCATCAAAGACCTTGAAAGCTTCACAAAGTAAACACTCTTTTGCCAGGAAGACATTGGCTCTAGTAAATTAGGAGTTTCTCAGGTGACTGTTTTCAATAGCAAACACAGGAGGGTCTTAAAAAAAAATCATAACTAGATCGAAACTCAACCAATACATACCTACTCAAGACCCTGAGATGCATTTTATAAGATTTTCCCCTCAATAACCTAAGAGAATCTATTTTCCCAAACGGAACCTATTTCAAATTGTAGTATTTAAGTATTTCACTACATTTACGTAGTCTTATTTATTGTCAAATATTATTTTCATTTTTGTAAAAAATTGCCTTTGGACATGCAGTTCCTCTTAAAGTCTTGTTGCATTTTATGTTTCGAGTTTTTCATCATAATCTACACTTTTAAGTTTAAATGCCCCCACCAACTATTTATCTGTCAACTATTTTTATGATCATTATTAACAAAATTAATTGAAGAGTGTCATTTTTACAGTAAATTTTAATGAGCCTCTTTAGATACTTGGCATTGGGCCTCCAAAATTTGTTCTGTATTTTTCAAGTTGTTTAGACAGCAACTTGATCAATATGGTAATTTTCTGGAAACTCTCTTCTTATTATAGTTGATTATTTTTAATTAACTCAAATTTAGTTGCTAATCTGTTATAATCCTTAGTGATGCATGGCACAACCATGTCTTTTGCTAGTAAGTAAGCATTGATAGTAGAATTTCTGGGCTCTGATCTCCTCTTTAGACCCAGGAAGGCACTAATTATTTGTCCCCCTGGGCACAGAAGGGAAATTGAAAGCCTTGTAGTGCACTCCTTCATAAACTTGGAAACTTGCCCTCCAGCAAAGACCTTGAAAATGGAGAGGCTGTGTAGTCCTCGCTGACAATTCCAGTTTATAACTCTGGTGACCAAGAATACTAGATTTTTTTCTGGATACATCTTTTGTCAAATATTTTGTCTCAATGTTTGGCCACACATCACTGATTTTGCTCCAGAAAATGTAATCACTACCATCTGACTTATTATTAAAACATACATCCAAAGTATAATTCCCAGCAATCCTTGCCTCTAAACCTCACATAAGACGGAAGCCTGGTGATTTATAAAAAGTCACCCAAAATGATAGTAGAATGAATTGGACGGTGTTACCCTATGTGCATATGTGATTACACACACGACCTGTGAAACTGTACATCATGTACAGCCAGAAGAGTGAGGAGTTATAATCCATTTATGTATGATGTGTCAACACGCATTCTACTGTCATGTGTAATTAATTACAAGAAAATTTTTTAAAGTGGAAAAGAAAAGCCACCAAATCCAAACATACCTCAAAGTAAGATGATCCTTGCGCATCATAAAACTATAGGAAGGCAGGAACTATAGCTATCAGAATGGGTCTTTACTTTAAAAGCAAAAGATGAAGCCTGGCGCAGTAGCACTGATAAAGCACTGTCATCACACTTGAGTTTCGCATCTCTTTGAGAGATATATTATTATTCCCATTTACAAGGGAGTATATAGCAATTAAGTCATAGGAACTTGGTCCCTGCTCTTCTTGCACACTCTTTTCTACTACTGACTGTTCTTTCTGGTTTACACCCTTGGGTATTTCACATAAGTAGTGATCCTCTTCTTGGGCATATGTAAATAGCCTTGTCCTGTATTTGCACATTTCATTCAAAAAATAAATAAATGAGCAATTCTAACCCACACTCTCTGACAATAAAGCAGATCTTGTTTTCATTTTCCTTAGAAGGCAGGAGCATAGGTCACATACAACTTTTCACACAGAAGAACAACTTAGGTTTTCTTTTTAGACACCACTCTCTTTTCCTAAAGTTCCAAATTCAAAGCTATTACTAGGATCTCCTCTTATCCTTTATCATCTCCCCTCCTTCCCAGTTCTCCATATTGTATTTTCATTGTCTTTTTCTTTGCTTATCCATTTCCTTCTTTCCTATGGTTCCTTACTGTCTTTAAAATTGCCCTTACCCACTATCTGCCTTTCATGGACCACTCTGGGATTCTTGGAGTATCTGATTTCCTCTGACTACATTCTCATGTTGCTGGTTGTGGAAGGAAGCTATGGAGAGTCCTGGGAAGTGTCCGTTTTTCCTCACTCTTACAACTTTTATCCTCAAAAAACCTTGTGGAGAACCCCCTCCATCCCCATATCAGTAGTACTTTGTAAGAAGAAACAAAGACAGGAGATTTAACATTGGGGAGTGCTTATTTTATGCTGTGCCCTGATGGCTAATGCGGTATGGTAAAAGTACTATAAGGTTTAAATTCACATTGATCCAACTTAGCCACTCACTGGCTATATGATCTTGGACAAGTTGTTTACTTTATATTCTGTCTGTGTCAATACTCAGGACTCTTTGTGAGGTTAAAGGAGATGATGTGTTTTTTATTGTTTGATGCATAACAACTAAATATTCAGCAGGTCACAAAGTTGGTAAATAGTGGGGGCCAAATAGAGAGCTCAGTCTTGAGCAAGTTACCAGGGAATATGTGTTGGCATTATGTTTGCATGGGGCAGTGGGTCTTCAAAAGTGAAATTCTCACATGAAGATTTCATTTTTGCCAAAGGTGCACCCTCCTACAACTCCACTGAGATGTTTTAATCTGGGTTTAGCTCCAGTGGTTCACCTGTTTTGTCACCAGAATGCCCCCAGACAATAAAAACACACGTGCTCAAACATCACAGAAAAAAATGAATAAAGTATTATTTTTCTTGTCACAGATCTGCTTTCTCTGATAGCTTGAAAGTTATGATTGTCTCGACAATTTTAAAAATAATTAAAACCAGTTTTCACTTCAACTAAAAAGAAATCAATCATTTCATCTGATGGGGACTTGCAGAGTTCCTGGGGTTTCTTTTTTACCTAGAACAAGGTCAAAATGTAAAATGTCCTTGTTTGACTTAACTGCCTTCAACTATATTTAATTCTACCCTAGAGGCTGCATGCCATTCCGATTTGTGAGGATTAACCCTCAAAAAACACTGTGTGTTCTTATCAGAAGCCAATTGGCCACTATTGATAAAGATTATTTATTTGTTCCTAAACCCATTGATATTTACATTGTTCATAACCAGAAAGCAAAAAAGCCTTGACCAAGAGCAAGATTTCCAGAAATAATTAAAAATGCCTTGACCTCTTCTAATGAATATGCTCCCACCAACTCTTTTAAATTTTAATCAGGAAAGTAGATGTCAGTCTTATGTGGACTTTAAAACAGCTCAAGTTTAGCTTCAGCATCTTTAGTTTTCCTCTTCTGGCAGAAGTACATAGGTCTCCAAAAAAATCTTGTTACTTTTCATACTTCAGTGTCAAATTCTTCTAAACTTTTTTAAATTTACATTGATTTTAATTGATACATAAAAATATAAATTATACATATCTATGTGGCACCATATGACATTTTTACACGAATATACATTGTGTTATGTTTTAAATCAGGGTAAACATATCAATTGCAAAGACATTATCATTGTGTGGGAACATTCATCACAAGGTCACATTCCTCTTACTTCCTACATCCCACCACCGAAAGACTATCACAACTAACATACTGATGTATATTCTTCCCATAGTTTTTTCTTTGAAAATGCTATCATTATATATCTTCCTTGATATACAATTACTTTCACTTTTGAGTGCCTTTTCACTTACAGATTTTTGTGTTAAATGAACAGAATGTGTGGCCCAAATCTTTCATGACTTCCTTATTCACCCTGGTTGGTTACACGCTCACATACTAGCTCTGAGCTTGGTCATATGACTTGCATAGACCAATGGCATCATCACAAGCTGAAAGCAAGCAGAGGAAGTCCCCAAAAAGCACATTTCAAAGTTTGTGTATGTGCATTGGGACAGGGTGGGGGTTGGGGAGTGTCAGACATTATAAAGATAAAGGGAATGTCAGTAGAATAGAAAAAGGAAATCCAGGAGGAGGCAAAAGGTACAGGAAGTAGGAGGAAATGTATAATGAATTTAACAAAAGTACACTGTGTGCATGTATAAATATACTACAGTGAATTTCACCTTTATACATATCTATAAAACATCCATTAAAAGTAAAATAAATAAATGAGTGGAAGGTAGACCAGTAGAGTGGAGGAAAGTGGAGGAGGGGTGGAAAAGGTGGGAAACCCAGGAACCGAAATGGAGAAATTAAATTCCATTCATATATGATCATGTCAAAATGAACCCAGCTATTATGTACAACCCTAATGCAGCAAGTAGAAGAAAATAATGAAATACACACACACACACACACACACCCCACACACACACATATTCCTTTTTTCTCCTCTTGGACCCCTGACACATTCTTGAGAATGTGATTGGGCTAGCCTCCTGGGGGATGGGGGCACTCAACAGTCTACTATATGAAGAAATGAGTCCTGAGAAGAACAGGAGAGTAGCAAAGGCTGTACACTCTAAACATTATTTAATTAATCATTGTTCATCTTAGAGTTCACAATGTAAAGCTGCACACTAAAACTACCTTATATTTAAACTGCAGTTAATAGCATAACTTTTAATACTAAAATGGTATCCATTTGGACTGGTAAACCTCCCATATATCATAATCTACTAGTGTAATATCCTCTACCAGTGTTACAGTCCTTTGGTTTACATGTTAGTGCATCCTCCTCAAACCCACAGAAAAAATGCTGATCAAAAAAAGAGAGTATCTACCTACAAATGAACATCAAAATAAAACAATTCTGATTCTATAAAGCCATTGAAATACATACCATATCACCACTGATTGCAAGATGAGTAAATAAGTTGTAGATGCTGACAGCAAGCCATGGGCACATAGCTTCTGTCTTTGAAAAAGTGAAATTCAAGAAGCTATGGTCAGTTAAACAGGAACAGGATTGCTAGGAGTTGGAAGGGGTAAATATTTAACTGGAAAATGCTATTATAAATTCTCATTATTATTGAAAGACAAGATGATATGTTAAATTGTCAAATGACATCCCACAAGTTCAAGATTTAAAAAGTATCCCAAGTGGAATCCATGGTGTCCCAGACTCCATACATGCAACTCTCACCTTGCCAGAGTACCAAATAACTAGCTAGAAGCCATTCCCACAACTAAGTATTTTGAGACAGATGGTGTAAAACCCTTCAGAACATTGTCACCAAGGTGATCCAAAGGTTTAAGCAGTGTATCTTAAAATGCTCTGAGATTGAAAGTATCTCAAAATTTGCCTTCCCTACAGGAAGAGCGATAAGAAAGAAAATGTATTTGCATCACAATTATCTGACTTCAGGCACTTTCAGTTCTTAACATTTATTAAAAAAAAATAAGCAGTAAAATATGAAGTAAGACAACCATTTTAAAAGGACAGTTTTTGTAATACGTTATTCATGATTGAGACTAAGCTATCTTAATAAATTGTCTATTTACTTTTAGTAGCCATTAACCATAGAGAAAATGCTGACCAAAAAAAAGAAAGTATCTACCTAACTATCTGTTGATCAATCTATCATAGCAATTCTGAGTTATACTTTGCTGGTGTTTATTCAAGAAAAACAAATCCCAAAGTAGCTGGTCTTTTAGAATCTTAGGACAGCCCAATAAGAGGAAACAAAAACTAGACGAGCCAAACAGTTTGCCCTTAGACAGTAAGGAGGAAACACTCACTTGTTCAGAAAAGTCACATCCTATTATATTTAAAATTATTAAATTATTTTTCAATGTACTTCAAAAATAACAGTTATTTTCTTTCAGAGATCTTACATTCTCTATGGAATTTTATTGGTCAAATCCTTAATATTGTCTCCCTCTCTAAGTTCATGGTTGTTGATCTTTTAGGACAGACACCAGCATAAGTAATGTGTTGATGAAGGAATCTATTTGTAGTTTTTCAAACTCTAATTCATGCTGCTGGTATATCTTCCTTACCAGATTATTACCTACCCTGCTCATAGACTACAGTCTGTGGTTGTGGACCACTAGTGAGCCATGAACTAACAATGGATTTCTTCTTTGGAGACAAAGGATGGAAACATTTGCATAAGAATTCCAGTAGCCACAGGGAGACACAATAGCATGAATAAGATGCATTTTTTGGAAGTCTGCTAAATTCTACCAAATGATAAAAGTCTATTCTAAATCAAACCACAGAGAAGGTATAAAATTCTACTGTTATGTAAATAGTAGGGCTACTACCTATTAGAGAAGCATTTGATGCTGAGCTATGTAGGTCTGACTGCTTCCCCAAAATATATGGATTAAAAAATTCACTTTCCATTTTACTTTACCATCTAAACAACTTCTAAATACCTATTTTAAATTTTTGTAGTGTTGAAATTTGTAAAATACAATTCTTATTGATTTTTTAGTTATTTCCCTAACAGTTCGGCAATATTTATTTGATCTCACTATGTGGGCTTATCAATAAAGGTAACAAAAATGATCAGTATTGGAAAATGATTCAGAATAAATCTTAGGTTTCTCCATGTCTTCAGGTAAGACTGACTTCCCTTTGTTGATTTCTTTTCAATGACATTTGTAGTGTGAAAAGGTAAAGAAGATATAGTATTCTCCTTTGGAGAGAAATGAAGGTATGCTTGCTGTCAGATATAAAACATTTAAGTTCCTTCAACTGAATTCCTTTCCTAAAATGTAATCCATTGTGTATGCAGAGATCATGGGATTCTCTGAGGCTTGAAGAACCAGCTCAGAAATGCTGATTCACTGGAAACTGCTAAGGGAGCAATAAGCTGTCCTTTTTCCTGACCAACTAGTGGACAAGTTTTCTGCCAACATTCATAAAATGCATCAGGCAAATTCATTGATGAACAAGCAAGGTAAAATTTCATACCCTTCACATTTCTTGACAAGATATGTCCCATTGAAGACGGGACATTGAAGATGGGACTAGTTGGACTTAGTGCAATAATGAAGGGTAGAGGGTAAATATTTTAGAATTTGCCAGCCAAACATTCTCTGCTGCGAATGTTTGGTTACAGAATAAAATCAGGCACAGACAATACACAAATGAATGAGTATGTCTGTGTTCCTATAAAACTTCATTTGTGGACACTGAAATTTGAATTTTATTTAATTTCACATGTCATAAAATAATATCTACTTAAATTTTTTTTCTGGCTGTTAAAAAAATTATGAACCACAATTCACTCATAGGCAGTACCAAACTAGGTGTCAGACAGATTTAGTCCATGAACCATAGTTTGCCAACTTCTACATATGAAAAAGATTTCATCCCCCCATCCAAATTAAACCTATTAGATTATTTGTGTTCATTCTGTTGTGATTGATCTGGAAGAACCACAAACAAGTGGAGATTTGGCAACCAGCTATAGGTTTATTGTTGTTATTTTGTGGTACTAGGGATCAAACCCAGGGTCTTGAATACGCTAGGCAAGTATCTACCACTGAGCTATGCTTCCAGTCCTCCAGATATTTTTCAGCATCTAGATATAAAAATTTATGTGTGTATATGTTTTGTATGTATATCAAAATATTCCGCCTCCTGACTCTTCATTTTCCCACTTCTTATTTTCCTGGTATGTTCAGCTTACTTGATGTTTTATTATCTGGGGAGCAATAGGAATGACAAGGAAATGAACCATTAAAGGGGCACTGACTAGTATTTAACATTTAAATTTCCTTTGAGTAGTGTTGATTTTAAATATTTTTACAAATATTCATTGGGACTCCTCTTACCTTAATCTTCCATGAACCTGTCTCTCAGATAGGAATGATACCTATGATTTCTTTATAATACCTCACTAAATCTTTGTGCCCTTAAACAGAAGAATGGAAAAACTAAGATTTCTTTGATATATTATATTATACTAAATTTTATGATTTGCTCAGGAGCCAAAGATCATTTGAACCACTTTGATACCTTAAACACCTAGAATAGTGTTGGATAGCGAGTATGGACCTAATAAAATATTGGCTATTATTAATATTTTTTTCTGAAGTTTGACCCAAATTCACCTGAACCAAGTCATAGAGAATTTTCTACATCTTTCATTTATTTACACAAACATGAAGTATGAACCAATTTGCATAATGCTTAAGGCTGAATTTGGATTGACAGGTGAGGCTTGCTTTGGTGGAAATGGATAACTGTTTCTTCTCAAAGGAAGGAATTTATAAATAATTAGCAAACACTGAGTGAGTGAGTGAATGACTAAAACTGTCACAATCAACTTGACCTTGAATTTCACTGTCACTGTCTAGCCCAGAAAGTGGTTCCAGAAGACAGATTTCATACAGACAGTAACATTGGGCCACTGCTTAAATTATGAAGCTTTTATTTATTTTTTCATTCTGAGCACAATTAGAGAATGACCTAGAAGAACAAGACCCCACACTTTGACCCTAATCAACACTAGATAATATCCCTGAGTGAATCTGTTATTTAATTTGATGCATAATAGCCATTGGACGATACCCAACTCTCAAGTAAACATGTTTTTGCATTCTTCCTATCCAGTCACCTTTAATCTAGGCAGCACTTTTGAGTCCAAACTTAAGATTTTCTGCAGGTCTGGAAGAAACCTTTCCTTTGTAAATCAATGTTAGTCTAATAGCATTAGCAATTTACCAAGAGAAGAATGATAACCCTATTGTAGCTTGGTTGACAACAAACACTTTGGTAATTTCTCAAGAAAAGTATTTCCTGTTGATCATTAAAAGCCAAATTTTGAGTCACTTCCCCCTCTGGATTAAATAAATACTATTAGTTTTTCAACTGTGTACTGTAAATATGGATTTCAAGACTTGTTTGTCTGCATTTCTTAAAACATTTATGAACATTGAACAGATGAATTTGTTTTAAGCATATTTTTTCATTTGAACACATTTCCCAATGGTTTTTAATATGGATACTGTTCATCACATATTGAATAAAGCAACTTTTACTTTATTTAATGTCTTGACCCAAATCACATTGTCTCCATAAATATTTTACAGTCTGTGTGCAACAAAAGCGTGATTACCAAAGTCATGTCTGCACTTGTAGGTAATATGCCATAAAAAATGGATTATTTTTCCCTTCTCTTGTTTTTCAGATAGGGAATTGGTGCTTGCATTTGCCCAAGTGGGTTTTCTTTTTCTTTTTTCTTTTCTCTTTTTTTTATACTAACTAGCTCCTTCGGGGTAAGATGTTGGAAACATGGGTCTGTGCCAAGTTACTATCTCTATAAAATTCACAAAAGAATAAGAAAACATTGCTCATTTTACTTTTTTCCAGCTGCCTTTTTCTGAAAGAAGACATTCTAAGATTTCCATTATTCTGATAAACAGAATGAAACTATTCCATGACTGACTGAGAAGAACTTACACTGCTTTTAAATAAAATCAATTAAAGCAATATTCAAATATGTATTTCTTTCAAAAGGTAGCATGTTTCATGCCTCTTTTTAATATTCTGTCACACACTGCAATTAGAATATTTCATACAAATGCCAATACTTTGGAAATGTATTTAAAGAGATTTTAAAAAATGGTTTATAAATTCCTCTTATCACCATTTTCTTTTTTTGGTGTGTGACCGGGTACCAGGGATCTAGCTCAGGGACTCTCAACCACTGAGCCACATTTCCAGCCCTATTTTGTATTTTATTTGGAGACAGATTCTCACTCAGTTGTTTAGCACCTAGCTTTTGCTGAGGCTGGCTTTGAACCTGTGATCCTCCTGACTCAGCCTTCTTAGCTGCTAGGATTAGGTGTGTGTCATTGCACCAGGCTTCACCTTTTGCTTTTAAAGTAAAGATCCATTCTGAACACTTAGTGAAATGCGATTATCCTGGGTAGTTAACCCATGGAGTTTTGCATTAGTGTTTTCTCTTCCTCTCCTCCCATATCCCAATGGTGTAATCAGTTATTCCTGTTTAATTCATATTTTGTGGACTCAATAGTGGACTTTCCCATGTTTCCAGAGACTAAGTAGTCTTCTCTCAGAGGGATCACTTTATCATTTGTATCAGTTAATTAATGGTCATCCAGTCCAAAGCAAACCTGATTAATTTTTTTAAAGAATCTAGTAGTAGTAGAATGACCATACATTTATGGATTTATGCTTTTTCTAACAGCCCTAAATAAAATAGCTATGTTACATTTGTGTGAGATAACCATGAAGTATGCTTCTGCAAGTGTTGTATCTATATGCAGAGGAAGGATAGCAAATACTATTGTACAATACCACATGGGTCTTGGAAAACACATGAAAACACTCTGTACACAGCCTTACAACCACAGTTATATTTGTGCAGTAGCTATTGTATGTGACCTTCCCAGACATTTTCCTTATACCTTCTTCCACTAATAGACACCATTTCTCTTGGACACAGACTGGACATAGAGATAAGGTAAAGCCTGGCCCCAGTGAGAGCTCTAAGAGACAGGCACTGGTATCAACTCAACTGCATCCCAATTATTCCTCTGAGATTTTTCAGTGTGTTGACAGAGAAAAATCGTCTTTTCTTTGATGTTCAAGATACTGTAAAGATGCAAGTTTGGAGCTACCAATCACTGAATCCCCCACTGTAGTTCAGCCAGCCTGAGCAATTGAAACTGACATATAGAGGAAGAAAGATGAGTGATGAAGCCCAAGAAAGCCTGATGGCAGTTAAGTTCCCAGTTTCATATTTCCACAAAGCCAGCTCCACTTCTGACTTTCCCATTATTGGGCATGTGAAGCAACAAATCCTTCATATTTGCTTATGTATTCAACTTGGGTTTCTCTCTCAGCAAAATGAATCTTGATCAATGCAGCTGATAGATGAATGAATATAATTATTAGGCTCTGTCAGATATCAATTTACAAGGATTGAAAGTGCCATGGCCCAAATCTCTCTCCCATCAGTTTGCTGTGGTAGTAGGCAAACTAAGGTATGAGTTCAAATATAAATTTCTCCTATAGGAAACGAGTATTAAGAAATGATTTCTGTTGTCTGGTTCAAGGATGCAAGAACAAATAGGATTTGTCTTTCCTTTTGGAAATTTCCACCAAACTATTGCTAGTTGTTTACTTGTATGTGCAAAAGAGTTTGTATCTCTGTAAAATTTTAGTTCCCTGGGAGGGAAAGTTGAAATAAAGTATTGTCTATTAACCCCCAAATATAATAAATTTTATTTTATTTTATTTATTTTTATTTATTTATTTATTTATTTTTAAATTTTTAAATTTTTTTATTGTTGGTCATTCAAAACATTACATAGTTCTTAATATATCATATTTCACAGTTTGATTCAAGTGGGTTATGAACTCCCAATTTTACCCCGTATACAGATTGTTATATCACATCAGTTACCCTTCCATTGATTTACATATTGCCGTTCTAGTGACTGATGTATTCTGCTATCTATCCTATTCTCTACTATCCCCCCTCCCCTCCCCTCCCCTTTTCTCTCTCTACCCCCTCTACTGTAAATCATTTCTTCCACTTGTATTATCTTGTCTTACCCCTCCTTTCCTTTTATATGTAATTTTGTATATCCCTGAGGATCACCTTCCATTTCCATGAGGAAGAGCTGGAGAAGAAGATTAACATTAAATAGGGATGAGAGGTGGGAGGGAAAGGGAGCGAGAAGGGAAAGTATAATAAATTTTAAAAGGTGTAGTTCAACTAGAACTACAGAAAGACAATAGTAACTACAAATCTCAAATAAAAATAAGCTCAGTTTTCCAAAATACTCAATGTACACAGAAGATAAAAACAATGAGGCAAAAGTGCTTATTGGAACAAGTATACTGAATGCCTGAATTGCAATTGGAACTTCCTCAGATCCTGCTGATATGAAAAGTAACAGGCAATGCCAACAACAATGAGGAGATGAATAGTAAGGATCATTTTTCAGGAAACAGTCTATACATGACACATCACAGAGGAGAGTTATTCTAATTTGTAAGCATCCCTAGTGCTGCATGTTGGCTAGGAATAAGTTAAAGGTAAAACAACTCCCTAATCCAACACAGATGAATAAGAATCTTCAGCATGGGCAAGAGAACTAACACAGAACACTCCAATAGCACCTTTCTTACATTAAGCTCTGGTAGACCAAAGATTCAGGGGAAAGTACTATAAATAAAAACTGAGTAAGATATAATTTCACCAGAATGTAATCTATATAAAAAGAGTATAAGTAAAAGGATAAAAAATGGTAAACAAATAATTTGTGGAGAATGAAAGGGAAGCATTGCTATTGAGCAGGTTAAATATCTGACTGTCTTAGTCAGCTTTCCATCACTATAAGAAAAGTACCTTATAAAGAGAAAAAGTTTATTTTAACTCATAGTTTCAGAGGTTCCAATACATAATCACTTTGGGCCTGTGCCTTGAAGCAGCAAGCGAGTGATAGCAAGAGTACCTTGTGGAGCAAAACCACATAAAGCAAGGGAAAATGAAGAGGGCTCTGGGGACTCTGCATCCCCTGAAAGGACATGTCCCCAGTGATTTAAATAACCCACCACTAGACCACACCTCCCTAGCGTACCATCCCAGGGACCTTTGGGTAATATTCAAGATCCAAACTATAGCACTGACCAAATGTATTGGCATGAACTCAGTACAAGAGTTTAGGAAAGATAGGGTAAGGTAACACATGAAGGACATAGACGTAATACAGTAAAAGAAATGGAAGGAAGGTCTAAAACTCAATACAGTATAGGCAACCGAGAAGAAAATAAACATAGCTTAGTGATATAGTTAAATAGTTATAGAGTTTGTGGAAGTTAGAAAGGAGAAAACTGAACAAAGATAAATGAACCAAGATTTTAAAACTATCAAAGAGCTAAAAATACACATGAAATATGACAAAGGAGGTTAAATGTATGTATAATTGGTGTTTCTAAAAATGAGACTGAAATGACTAAAGCAGAAAAAAAGTGTTCAAAGACCCAATAATAGAAAACTTTCCAGAAATAAAGACACACTAGGTTCCAGAAAAGATAACTACATTACAAATGATCATCTGGTAAAGTGACTGGACCTCACATGTAAATGAAGAATCTTTCCAGCATCTAGGCAAAAAGACCAAACCATCTATGAGGGGAGAATTCAAGTTAGCCTCAAAGTACCCCACAATAACTCAACCTGGAAAAGAATGGTATCTTAAGTTGTTAGAGAGAGAGCAATCCCCACAATGGATGTTGATTCTACAGGACCAGGAAAAGCCTGGGAGTGTGTGTGGGTATACTGCATGTCCAGTGGTCAGCAGGTACTGTGTTGGTTCACCTACTTCTGGATTCTAGACCTCACTTATTTATTTGTGTGTTTGTTTGTTTATTATGTGTTGCTGAGGATTGAACCCAGTGCCTCACATGTGCTAGGCAAGTGCTTACCACTGAGTACAAATACAGCCCTGGGCCTTTTGTACTCAGTGGTACAAAAGGTACAAAAAGGCCCTGGGCCATCTTTTTATGACACTTGAGTTACTTATTAACCCGTGTGCTTCCCTCTCCACTTTCATCAACTACAATTCCAGAAAGGATATTTTTCCCCCTGCTAGCTACAAGAAATAGACAAATGTGTCTCATCTCTCTACATTCAATTCCAATACTTCTCTGCTGTATTCTAGCTGTGCCCTCTTATATTTGAAGTTCTTTGCTCCTACAGACATGTATTTTCTTTCCTGTATCATCTATTTCTCCTTATACTGGTTCACATCATCCATATTACAACATACACAACAACATTCACATTTTTCGCCATCCTGTTACTTTTCTACCTCCCTTTCTTGTTTTTCCCATCAACTTATATCAGGTTTTTCTCCCACAAAATCACAGAAACTCTCTGCTACGGTCTTTGACTACCTCTATCTTGCCACATCCAATCAATTGTCTGTTCTTCACATTATATACTTTTGCTTAACAAAAATGATTAGGGGGCCATGGATTGTTATACCCTATTTGGGGACACAAATAGATTTATGTGGGGAGTAACTTGGAGCAATAGGTTCTTAAAAGGCCCACTGCCTTTCAAATACTCCCCACAAAGCTTCAATATAAAGACAAAACTAACCTTGTCACTCCTGTGCTTCAAAGTCTTCTACAGCTTTTGGCAGCCAACTCTGAGATAGCCAGGCAACCTAAGCTTTTCCACCTAATCATTTCCTTGTTTAGCATTCTGTACCACACTATACAGCACAAACCACTGAGCTCCCTATGGCTCCTTGAGGACATCAGGCTGTGTCATGTTCCCACAACTTTGTGCATGTCTTTAAGTTCTCTCTGGGTGGAATGCCCTTGGTTTCCCTGGAAAAGTTCTGTTCATTCTGTTGAAAGCACAACTCAAACATTAACCATTACGGGAAACTCCTCCATGGCAATATCTCCCCCACACACACACACACTCCCTTCCTCTGCTCAGTATTAATGACTTCCTCCTCCATTTATCAATAAATGGACATTACCAATATACTTACACCTCCCATGGTATGTCACAGGCCATCTCTAACACATTGCTGAATGCTACTGACTGGGGCTCTTGAGGACAAGACTTTGAGCATTGTGTTCCCAGCACACAGTAGGAACTTGGAGAAGGGAGTGCATAAAAAGAGGGGCAGTAAAATAAAGGTTGATGAATGACTGAATAAACTTGCATCAGTGGTGTTCCAATGGAAATATCTACCCAAATTCCCAAATCCAAATTAGAGATAAAAATTTAAAATATAGTTTATTCTACAGTTAAAAACTCTACTTCCCTCCTTAAAGTCTTTATTATTTATATGTTTAAGCCAGGTATTCTCAAGCTGGGGCCTCTGAAAAATTCAAAGAGGGCCTTTTGGGAGACTGCAAATCCCCCAAATCTTAGGCAAACTGTTTGTAAATTTACTTATGATCATGCTTTTTCTGGGACAAAGATGCACAACTTTCAACAAACTGAGATATATATATGTGTGTGTGTGTGTGTGTGTGTGTGTGTGTGTGTGTGTGTGTGTGTGTGTTAAAGCAGGGCTGGAAGGTATACAGTGCACAAGAAAGCTAAAAGAAAGTTCAAAAATGAAGGCTGGGGTTACAGAGTAGTGGCAGAGCACTTGCCTAGCATGTGTGAGGCCCTGGGTTTGATTCTGAGCTCTGCATATAAATAAACAAATAAAATAAAGGTCTATATTGTGTTCTTTCTTACAAACTGTTTTGATCTTTTATGTTAAAAAGAACAAATTTACATGTGAATCACTTTTATACATGAGACATTTTTCTGGTCTAAAGAAACCAGCTATGCAATGTGTCTCTGCAGAAGTCACCTGTTTCACAGTGACAGTACAAGGTGCTCATGTGCTGCCTGTGAACTGAGGGTCCTTGGGCCAGGCTGGGCTGTGGAATTCCACTTCCCTGAGGGTGGGATTTGGAGAATCAGCAATAGTCTTCTCTTTCTTCCCTTTTCCCTCTCTCTTTATCTCACACCATTATTTGAGAAATAATAGTTATTTAGCATGGAGAATCAGCCCCACTTCCCCAATCAATCTCTTTTTCTCTCTTTCTCTCTCTGTCTGCCAAGAGTGGGGGAGGGATTGCTGGGTTTGGCAGCTGTCAGCCTGTCATTATGGGCTCACTGTCCCATCTGCACTCCTTAGATTGGTGCAGTCACAGGGGGTTTTACCCAAACAGGCTCTCGGGGGAACAGTAACATACCTCTTGATTTGGCTGTGAAGTTATACTTGTGATTATTAATAGACAAGATAAGAGGCTGGTGCTCTATTCATCCATGTTCGAGCTAATTATTCAGTTTGATCTAAGCTGATTATACCACTGATAGATAACCGCACTACATTTATAAGGACAGCAAGCAGTGGCCAAGAGCCTTGACATAGTGCTGCCATTTGGGTTTATCAGATAGAAAGGGGTGGGGGGCAGGGAGGGAGATGAAGAAGCTGCTTTGCTTGATTAGCAATGTGCTGCATGGGACCATTTATAATGAAGCATATCATTTAAATTTTCCTTTACAAATGAGTCCAATGCGTGTTGCAGGCTGCAGGCTCTGTTAATTGTCACAAACATTGCTTTTTTTTTTTTAACATTATTAGCTCTTTGGCAGGATCTCCATTGTTGACTAAAAACTTGGCATGATCAGGGCTTGCTGAATAATTTAGGTGGTTGGCAGCTGGAGAAGGAGAACACACACATCTAGGCAGACAGACATGCTGCTTGAGCTCTTTATATAATAGAATTGTATACAAAGCAGAGTACAGTCAGCAGTGACTTCTGTGTCTGTTTATAGGTAAACACTGATGTTAGTTTTATAGGAAAACTGGAGGGATACTTCTCACAAATCACATGCAGCATATGAGACAGATGCACTCGAGGACTGTTCAGATGACTCGGATCATCTCTGACTCTCGCAGCATAGGATTGGTGGTTCCCACACACCGGCACTTTGGCTGCCTGTGCAGTGCAGGTATTTGAGGCCTCAATTTGCTGGACTCAGCAGGACTGATAGAAGGTAGAGTCACCTGAAATTCTAAAAGCTTGCAAGCAGTAGATCAGAACGACTCATGAGTCACAATGACTATGAAACAGGTACACCTGAGAAGCCCATGTAAATGGCTGTTGTTGATCAGAGTGTAACTGCTGTAGGAGCAGGGGCATAAAGAAGGTCACAGGTGATCTGGGAAATATTTAGTGCACACGTACACTTGTGTGTATATGTTACTATTCCCCTGAGAGTCTGTTGGGGTAAAACCTTCTGTGACTGCACCAAACCTATCAACTCCTCTCCAAGTGAGCATGCTACCCAAGTTAGAACCCTACAAGGCTCAAGGGACAAAATTATCCCAAACTTTCTTTTTAAATTTTTTTAAATTTGTTTTCCTTGTTCTGTTTAACTATACATGACAGTAGAATGTATTGTGACATATTATACATACATGGAGTATAACTTCCCATTCTTGTGGTTGTACATGACATGGAGTTACACTGGTTGTGTATTCATATATGAACATAGGAAAGTTATGTCCAACTCATTCTACTGTCTTTCCAATTCCCATCCCCCTCCCTTTTCTCATTCCCCAATGTCCAATCCATTGAGCCTCCACCCCTTGCCTATTGTGAGTCAGCATCCACATATCAAAGAGAATATTTGTCCTTTGGTTTTTTGGGGGATTGGTTTATTTCACTTAGCATGATATTCTCCAATTCCATCCATTTACTGGCAAATGCCATAATTTCATTCTTCTTTACATCTGAGTAATATTCCATTGTATATATGTAACACATTTTCTTTATCCATTCTTCTGTTGAAGGGCATCTAGGTTGCTTCCACAGTTTTGCTATTGTGAATTGAGCTGCTATAAATATTGATGTGGCCCAAGTTGCTATAGTACGTTGATTTTAAGTCCTTAACCCAAACTTCTTTAAGCAGCTAAGTACAAGCACAGAGGTGGACTCAACTGGATAAGGATTTAAATGATGTCGCCTATATAGAGTTTTCTGCCTTTCATGGAACTTTCCCTTCAATGTGCTGGCTTCATTCTCAAAAAGGTTCACTGTCATCTTGGTGACAAACTGGCATCAGCTCCAACTTCACATTATCTCCATTCAAGGCCAGTAAGAATGAGAGAGTGGGAAGGTACTAATAAAAGTTTAGACAATGAATCTTGATGTTCTACTCATCAAACAGGGTCACAGGCTCTGTCCTAAAGCAATTGCCACAGAGCCTGGGGGAAGTTTGGGGAGAGCTAGATACTCAAATAAAAATTGGGAAGGAAAGGATACCAGGTGGCCAAAACAAATATAGCAACAGAAAAGCCAGTAAAAATAAACGTGAGTACAGTTACAGTTTCCCTTGGCTTGTTTTAGTTTAGGAAATGAGGTTAATTTTTGCTCATCTGTCCTATCCACTAGCCAGGGAATAGTTTCTGAAATCTAAAATATATTAATGAAACACATAGGCAGGTGCATAGCCGTGGTCAGGCTTACCCCAGGCCTGGTCACACAGCAAAAAATAAATTTTAATCTCTATCACTGCAGTGCAGTAAAAAGGCTCTTACAGAGTAATAAGTTGAGCCATGTGTGCTGATTTGGCTATGCCCCCAGCCTACAGGGAGTGAAGTCAGATGTCTTTGATCCCAAGTCCCATTGTGAATTAACCTGTTTATTGCAAATGCACTCATCACTGAAATTTAAATATTTATCTGAAAGGAACTGAAGAGCCACTGAAAAACTATGTCCATCTCATGCATCTTTTGATGTATTTTATACTGTTTGCTTACTGGGTAACACCAAACTAAGGAGAAAAAGATATTCATTTGAGTCTGAGTCCATTCCTGTCAATCTTTATATTAGGTCCAGTCTTTAGGGTTTATTAGGTGCAGCACATGCAAAATTACAACAGAGCTGGGCAAACTGACCCTCAATTGACCAAACTACAAGTAAACTGCCATTTGGGGAACTTTTGTAGCACAACATACAAATATTCAGATTGTGCCATTTCCAGTAAATAAGCCTACTATATATAACTGTCAGCAGGATTATTCTTGATTCTAGCCTTTCAAAGTCCTATTTTTTAATGCTTTATATATGTATGTATAACACACCCATATATGTGCATATATAATATATATATATATATTTTAATTAGGTATATATGACAGAAGAATGCATATTGATTCATTGTACAAAATTGCACCAAAACTTTACATTTCTATGGTTGTACACCATGTGGCATCCCACCATATGTGCAGTCATACATGTACCTAGGGTAATGATGTCTATCTTATTCTACCATCTTTCCTGCCCCCATACTCCCTCCCCACTCCTCTGTTTCCTTTTTCCCATCAAAGTTCCTTCATTTTCCCCATGTTCCCCCCATTATGAATCTGCATCCACTTATCAGAGAAAATCTTATTTTTAAAGTGCATCTTTGACAACCAGGTAGATAGGCCTATGACTTAAATCCTAGGAATATCTTCTACCATGTTACCTCTCTCAGCAACCCTTTAACAGACTTTTGGCTACAAATCAAAATTCCATCAGTAAATATTCAATAATATTCTTCTGAACAACCAATTCTATATTAAGGTTCATACAGACCAAAAAAAAAAAAAATGAGAGGTAGATATTCTAGGATTATAACAGGATAAAATTGAGAACTGTTGACTTCCCTCTTTTCAATCAAACTAGTGACTTCTGTCTGGACCACCCCTACCACAACCACAACACTGAGGCATACTAGTTTCTAATAGGTTGCATGTTTTCAATTTGGAAGTGATTTGCTATCTAGTAACATCAGAATTATACTTGTCTTAGTGTAATTAGCAAAAGTCTTAGAATATTAAAAAAATTAAAAATTCTAATTATTTCAGAAGATATCAATGAGATCAGTGGAATTTATTATTGATACCTACTCTATACCGGCTTGAGACAAAGAGAAAGATTGAAACTGACATTAGAGAATAGAAAATATTTTAAAAATTCTAAAATAAGGAATTTTTAAGTCTTAAAAATAACCCTTTTTTATTTCTCTTTGGCTTTTCAGAATCTCCTTATTCCTGTCTGTCTCCTTCAGTTGCTTTTTAATTATTTACTTATTCATTTACCTGCTCATTCATTCTACCAATGAGTTTTAAGGAATTAATAGATGTCAAGCTCTATGTCAGGTCCTGGTGGTATAAGATGGAAAAAAAAGCACAACTCTGTCTTTAATAGGCTAAATCTAGTGAGGTGATGCATATTGGACAGCAGACTGTTGAAATGTTTTTACTAAGAACTATAATAAGGTTGGTACAGAATTCTTAAAGGAAGTCTGGGTACCAGGGAACAGTTACAGGAAGAAGCAATTTCAAAGCTAAGTTCTAAAGTTCTAGTCAGATTAACAAATGCTAGGGAGTTCACAAAAGGCTAGACGGGGAGTAAGAAAATCATTGTTGAGAAAATCCAAATAAATATCCTGGAAGCCTAAATGTCAAAAGCAATTGAAGTTGGAAAGCTAACCGAGCTGGGTATACAGGAGCCCTAATATATTTGGATTTTTATCTTGAAAGATCACTCTGGAAGCTCAGTGTGGTAACTAAGATTTGTTTAGACTGAAGGCTGTGAGAAGAATTACAGAAATGATAAAAAATGTGAAAGAATTAGGTTTGTGGCAGCAAGAATGTACGGAAGGAGACAGAATCAAGAGACTTGAAGAGATAGAAAATTGAGGAGACTAAATTCATTTTTTGTTAGTTTCCATCATAGATATTCTGTTTCCTTAATTTTCTCTGCCCTTTATTTTTCTAAAATGTATCTTTTTCTTCGCATTTTCTCCTGTCAAAATGGAGGAATTATGGCTTAGAGATTTATCTGATAGCCCCTGACTATGGTGCAATATTTAAAAGTACATTGCAAATGCACTTTAGTCATGTGAAAAGTTACACAGATTTAAATATGCCTCAGAAGCAAAATGCTCTTTAAAGAAATGCTTCTGTGTTACACTGCAGGAGGCATCATTCAAATATGGTTGACTGGAGTTTTCTGAGGCAGAAGCTCTACACTTGGGTTCCGGTTGCCAGAGTAGTGAGCAAGTATTACCATTGCTCTTTGGACTTTACTGTGGAACTTCAGTCTGGCTTCTAAGACATTTAGATGGACTGAGGACGTAGCTCAGAGAAGTTGCCTAGCACGCATAAGGTTAAGTTCAATTCCCAGTACTGCAAAATAAAAAACTCAAAAATCTCCCTCCAAAAAAAAATCACACTAAATATTAAAAAATAATAATAAGTTTGCATGTCTACCAGGAAGAATTCTGAAGAAAAGGACACATACCCTGGATACGAGTGTGGTTCCACATTAGGCTGGCTATATGGCAAACATTTGAATATCATTTCCAACAATATTATTACTATCCTTATGCTTCCAGAATGAACATCTGATTACTATTAAACTTTATTCTCCTGGAAAAATAATTCTCTTCAATCATGTAAGCATTCTTGAATTATAGCCAAAGAAATATGTTTCAGTAGTTCATTACAACACACATTTCATTATGTATTAATGAATCAAACAAATCAATGTTCTAATAGACCATTAGATGACTTTTCGTGCTTCCACCCATCCTTCTAAACATGCAATCAAATGAAGCCAGATCCACATCATGTCTGCAGATTAAAAGCATCACAACTCATAACTTCACCCAGATATAATTTTAAATGAGTTTCAGGAAATGTACATACTGAAATGTTACTGATAAATTCCAAATTCCTACACTTATACTACTATCATGTTATTGCACTCTGACATCCCCTCTTCGTGGTAATAAAGTGATGACATGGAGACCATATGAAAAATTAACAAATAGATTTGGAAAACTATGCATAAAGAATCAAGTAAAAGGAAAAGGTATGTTCCTAGCCTATAGTTAATAATCATCAGTATTTTGACATGCAAAATATTCTACTATTCTAAATATTGCAAGGGAAGGGAGACAAAAGAATTGTCATCTGTAGTTCAAGTGATTGAAAAAAATATCACTATAGACATTTCAGACCCCCTTTGCTGTACTTGGAAAATTAATACGAAGACCTCATTAAGCAGATTTCCAATTGCAGCACATATTTGACATGAGATATAAGTTTTTCAAAAATCTCTTTTTAATATTCCACTCTTATTATAAAATTGAAAAAGGATTTCACTTGATAATCTGAATAAATGCCTTGTGAAATCCAGTTTTATTTTAAGTAACAGTGTTTGAAAATGAGAAGATTGACCTGAGGTCAAGTCCCTACTTCCCTAACACACCCATCTCTCATGCTGTACCTCTCCATCACTCCAGTCCAATTCACTGGCTTTCTTTCCAGATCTTCTGAAGTCATAGGCTCTCATTGCTTCTGAATCTTCACCCACCCCCAAAGCACTCTGATGTTGGTTGGGTGTGGGTCCTGTTCAAACTATCTCCAATGATTTTAATATGCATTCCACCTTGAGCAGCATTAGCAGCTCTTTGGGGGTAGTCTTATTCATCTCTAGCAGACCTAGGACTTTGTAACATGCAAGAAGTATTTATGAAGGGAACACATGAAAATGACCAGATGAAAAATACAAAGGAAGAGAAATATGAGGAAAAGATGGCACTACCCAATAAATTGGTAAATTTTCCATGGCTTCTTTATTTCTCTGTATAAGCATGTATTTATTCTAATGTAATAAAGGCAACTCTTAGCTCTTTGAGCTCACAAGAGCCTCTGGAGCACAAGAACCTTTTAATAAAGTAGCTCCTCTTTGTTATAAATCATTCATGGGGTAAGAGACTCTTACAGGACTAACGGTGGTATTCACTTTGATGAATTTCATAAAGATAAAGATTTAACAACACACTCATAAAAAGGTTGTTCAAGATGAAGTCCAAAGGTCTAAATCCACATGTTGCTACAGGATGCCCACCATGAAGAAATAAACTGGAGGATGATTCCCATGTTCAAATTAGCCAATGAATTAAGGCCCAATTATTCCTCTCAAAATGAAAGGTAGCTCTCTATGCAGCCACAAGCTCTCTAGAACAAGACTAAAGTAACATCATTAAAGTCTTGGATAGAAAGAGAAAATCTAAAAGCAAAATTGTATATTCCATTCCATTTTGTTTTCCATCAAGAAAAGAAAATAGATGCATCTAAGTAGGAGTCCTATAAAGGCAGGAAGGACCAACAGTCACATAGAAACTAAACCATTTCTGGAACGTTTATCATGTGCCAGGGACCTTGCAAAGACTGTGTGTATTATCTCATTTGATTCTCAAAATAACTCTTTGAGATAAATACTACTGTTCATCTTCAGGAGGTTAATTGACCTGCTGAAAGATTTACGACAGTAAGTGGTGGAAGTGGCTCTCAACCTAAACCCCTTGACAACAGGACCACACTCTATACTTCTCTCCCTTCTCTCCCCTGTCCTTAGAGGCCTCTCGGATGTCTTGTGAACCTTGTAAATTACAAAACAAACCTCTAATGCATATAGCATTCTGCCAGGAACTCTTCCTGCAGTCTTCTCTTACTGGGCTATGGGCCTATTCCATCTGGCAGGGTGGGGAAGGATGGCTAATTCTTAGAATCACTTCAATACCTAACACCATCAAGAATTTTTTTATAAGATGGATAACAGGTGATACTGGCACAGGCTTTTCTCAATTTCACACATTAAAAAATTAAAAGAAATTACTTAGATTTGATTTGCATTTTTTTTTCCCATGGACCTGAAAGACCATCATCAGCACCAGCACCTTCTGGGAGAATCTCCCTTATTTAGGCACTTAGCCAGAGACTCTAAGTGTCTTTTCTCAACTTCATCTTCAAAATCATCCTTTTAGTTATTGCTATATACTACGTGGGGATGCCTGAAATTTGAGAGGTTATGCACTTTGCTCAAAGTAAAAGAGGTAGCAAGTGTTAAGGTTAGAATTCAAATACAGGCCTGTCTTTCAGTACATCAGCTGCCACCCAGAGAAATAATGGGATACTTCTACATTAGACAACAGTGTAATCGATTATTTTCTTTGACTTCATTAGTAATTTAAGAATCTTCTTTTCTTCCCATCACTGGTTCTTACAAACACTGTTTTTGACCCAAACAAGTAGGATATGTTGGAATTTTTAAATAAAATATTTTTAAGGAAAAAAAATGTCCAAAACATTCTCATTTAAAATGCACCAATTAAAATCAGGAGATACCAAGGTGTTTGTGTGGAAGATGATGCTCTTCACCACCACTTGGCTCCAATCACAAATGCTTTTCAGAGAAAATCTAGTACATGAGTAAAACATTTTTCATCTGATCACAGCCAAGCGTTTTATTTTTTTTCAAGCAAAACCAAGTGCAAATTGTGTTTGTTTTTGAAATTATGATCTCTACTTTACAAGTGAAATTCCACACACCAAAGTGTGAGCTTATTTTGATAAAACCACATTTCAGATTCCACATGCAACTGGGTATAAAATCAGGACATGTGGTGTGGGGTTTTCATAAAAGTCAAAATCTGATAATTAGCACCCAAACTGTTCTTTGAAATATGAAAGTATTGGAGATAATAGAAGTGAAATCTCATGGAAATGCCAAGGATTTCAGCATTTGCTAAATCCTACCGAATACCACAAAACACCAAGGTGATACTTATTTCAAGTCTATTATACACTGCTTATTATGGGGGGGAAAAGAGACATAAGTTTGTGACCTTTGTTAGTTCTAGGAAGCTTATTCTGATTTTTAATTGTCCAATTTTGAAGTACATCATTATTCAATTGGAAACTATATAGACCTTATATAGACTTCGGTCCATATCTTGGACTTATCCAGAAAAAATACACTGTATAAAACATGTAAGGCTATTGTCCCTAAATAGGCACCTCAATGGCAGGAACAAGGATATGATCCAAAGAGAAACTTAAGATGGATTATATCAGAAGAAATTGAAACTAAGTGTCCCCTGATCCTCCCTGATCCCCCTATCCAGTATTTGTTTCTGTCCCTATTTGTAGAGGGTGCATGCATGTGTATGTGCACATTTTAATTTTGTCAGCTTTAACAGTAGTAAAATTAAAAAAAATAAAATCTACCCTTGGCAAGTCTCCAGCCCAAATTGGTGACTGGATGCCTAATTCTGTGGCTTTCAATAGCTACATCACCTCCTGTTTCCAGTGCACCTCAAGCCTGCATTATTATTTAGTAGAGGAGTAGTAGGATTTAATGTTTTAAGAATTGGCAGCGGATCGCGCCAGCAGTCCTTAACAGCAGCATACTGTATTTATTTGTATACTGCATTTCATCCAATGTATGTAATTCTATCTCCAAATTCAACATTTGTTGGTGATTAAATAGGGAATGATTCTGTTTAAGTCAAAACAGCAGTCAAAACAGGAACAATGCTATATTAAAGCTCAGATGTGAACTAAATAGTTGATACTAATTTTTTGGAAAACAACCAATGTCTTTTATTTCAAATAATGCACCCTATTTTTACAGAAAGTAAGTAGTAAGTCAAACCTCTAGTTATGTGGAATAACATTTTGAATATTTAAAGGGCATTCACTTGTAATGAAATACCCCCAAATAATTTCTTAGACAATAGTTTCACCTATGAGGCTAAGAGTAATGAAATACTGGCATTCTAATACATGTTTGAGAGACATCTAAATAATGCCATTAATTTACGACATTAAACATTGATCACATGATTAATAAGTTCATGTATATGTGTGCAGTCTGCCATGTCTTAATAATAAGAAAGATCACAAATTAGGAAAATATCCTTAGGTGACCTCCTCATCATGTGAACATCACAGAGTACTTACACAAACTTAGACATATACCCTACTATGCACCTGAGCTTCATGGGCCATTCTATACATGGTCTGTCATTGACCTAAGTGTTGCTATGTAGCTAATGATTGTATCTCTACATGCATTATATGTATAAGAGGAGATGATGGAATTTTGTTGAATGAAATAGAAGGGGAGGAATGGTTAAATACCTTTAAATACCTAAAGGTTTTACATAAAAAGTTACTTAGATTTGAAGATATAAAAAAGTATGAATTTGATCTATAATTAGCCTTTGGATAGCAAAGTACAAGTGCATTTCAGTAATTAAAGGAGCACAGAGTATTTATATTTTAGGTTCCAATTATTTGTCCTACCCAGATTGCATCATTTTATGAGCTTGATACTGAGTTTGGACAAAGTCATTTAGCCAAGCACTCGGCATGTGAAATTGTACTACCATCTGGGACTATGAGAACCAAACGTGGAGGGTACAGGACCACTAGCCAAAGGATGATCCCTCTGCCCAAATCATCTTCTAATGTCTCCAAGGGGCCTCATATGCTTAATGTGTTCCTCCCTGGCTGAGTCCACACAGCAACAGAGGGGCTACAGAGTCTGTGATAAAATGAATAAATAAATAAAAGCTGTCTTTTATAACTCTTGAGCAAAGTGGAAGGACAATTATCATTTACTGTCTTGGAAAGCTGGGCAAACCACTTCACCTTCTGGATCTATCTATACAATAAAGAAGATATACTTGATGACCTTCCATTGCATTCTGTTCAAGGAGCACGTTTTTTTTCAGCCCCTGATTTTATTAGGTGCTAGGATTGCAAAGGTGACTAAGACATATCCCCATTTCAGAGGAATTTACAGTCTAAAGGAGAAATGGTACCTAAATAGTTCAATTTCTGATAATATGGTGTCAAGTCAAACATATTTACAGGGCTCTACTGGAATCTAAAGTGTCCTATGAATCTTTGCTAGTAATTTTATCAAGAATTTTACCTCAATAAGATAAGATACTGTGCCCTGACCTCAGAGGGGAAGAAAGAATGTTACGAGTCAGGGGTGGGGGGGAGGACATGGAACAAGATCCATGGTTTTTGCATCCAAGAAGAGACAAGGGAAAAAAGAGAAAGGGAAGCCAAGAAAACTCACATTCAAACGACTTAATTATCTCAGCTGGCTTGTGCAATGCTGACGTGATTTATCTGTCCAACTTGAACTAGAAGCCGCCAAAAACACACTCTGTCTCCTTCCTAATAAATACAACTTTTGCACTCAACAAATGATTGAATACGTTTGACAATCATAAAAATGGTCAAAGGAACGAGAAGGTATATTTGATTTTGTTCCAGTCAAAATGTAATGGATGTTATCAGTCTAATAAACTTTTCAACTGGTAACCACCGTTTCATTTCATGTTTAAAATCCAAAAGACCTTTGAGTTGAAATGCTAGTAAAATGACAGTTTTGATATTCTGTATTTGAAAACTGTTGCATTTAACCATTTTCTTTGCAAAACTCAAAATAACTGTGAAGGGCTACCTAGGTAACTATATATGTGTATATGTTTTCACTCCTTTGGATTACTCTGATCAGTGGTATACACACTGATAATTTATGCTGCCAAGATTTTGAAGGTAAAAATAATACTTTAAATAAGAAGATTGGAGGGTTTTTTTTTTTTCCAAAAGGATTGGAATATAGCTAATGTGATTTCAATACACTTTTCTTGCTGTGTGTTAGGTTCAGTGCTTCAAAATGGGAAAATATATATCTGAGAGTCAAGGGAAAAAAGTCTTTGCCAAGCAGATGTTGGTAAATTGCCAGCTGAAACAAAGTTGTGATGTTGGTGACAACAAGATTGGTTTCTAGAGGATATTTAGAAAGCAGAGAGTCTGGCTTTGCTATCATTTCCCTCAGGAAGGGCCTGGATGATGGGCTACAGCACATTACCAGCTAGTATCTTGCTTCCAAACATCTGGATTCTTAGTCTCATCCATTTAAAAATGATTTACTCATTGTAGCTTGTTGTTTGTGGAGATTTCAGCCAAGAGAAAAAACATTCAGCCATCTCTTCTCCAGATATCCATTTCTTAGCTTGTTCTGCTGCAATCCTTTAAAAATTCAAAGAATCTCACCTTAGAATATATTTTTCTTTTTACAAACAAATATTTACATGTCTGTTGATCTTTATACTGCACCCTAATCCAATCAGAGGTAAAAAGAAAATCAAGCAAATATGTTCCAAAATATAAAAAGTAAAATGTTAGTTAGTTACTCAGACAGTTGAAAGTGATATATGTTTAGGGCTTGAATTATATAGAAAATTGATTTATATTCACAACACTTCATTGTTATAGAACAGTAGTTCACAACTAGATTTTTACACCAGATAATTCAGGAAATTTTTCAGAATAGATGCTCAGGCTGTAGCCCAAACCTATGGAGCCAATGAGACGTAGAAAATGGTTATTTTGAAAAAGTCTCCCATTCCTGATTAAGAAACACTGTTCTAGAATATAGTTTTATTTAATATTAGGTGTTGAATACCTGGCAAAATTCAGATGGACATTCTGTGTGTGTGTCAAGAAAGATAGAATCAGATTGTGAACATGAAAGATAAAATTTACAGATGAATTATTAAAACAAATGAGTTTTACAGAGTTACTGGATACATTTTTAATATTCAAAAATCAGTAATATTTCTATATACTAGCCATGGGGAGTCAGAACATGAGATTTTTTAAATTTATAACTTAAAAAGTACCAAAAATATTCAACAAATAAATCCACTAAAAATGGGGAAAAATTATAAAGCATTATTGAGACTAATGCAGAACACATATTTAGAAACTAGATGATTCAGTGCTGGAAAAATATCAATTCTCTTCAATTTGATAAATATAATACAATCCAAAAACATTTCAGAATATATTTTTGTTTGTTTTTGTTTTTGTAAATTGACAAGCTGTTTACAAAATCTACAAGTAAGTCCAGAGCTCTTTCAAGAGTAATTCTTTTCCATGCTTTTTGCACTATAGTCAGACAACCATCAGACTCAAAGAATGACCTTTACCAGGACATCTGAGCAGAGGAAAAGAGGCATGTACAGTCCATGGGATGACGCCTAAAATTTCTCCTCCAACATTACTTGTATCACTTCTGCCCACATCCCATGGGGAAGAAAGCAATTCATTTAATCAAGCTTGAAACAAGAAAATGTCTTCCTTTTACATTGAGTTTCTTCAACTTATATAGAAAATAGCAGGAATAAATCACTTTCTCATGATATATCCTCATGAGAAATCGACATCATGAGATTTTCTTATGAGAAAATGACATCAGGAAGATTGCAGAATAGGAGTTTCCTATCATTATTTATTCATAGTGCACCAAATTTACTAACACCTTTGGACAAAATCACTTTTGGATGGGTCAAGGAGTCCAGAAGAAAAGTTCCAGCATGCCATTATTGGGGGAAAAATTGAGAATAAATGTATTGAATGGAATAATAACAGTTTTACTTTACCTATGTCACCCATCCCCCAAGGTGGCATAGCCCAGTGCCAAGAGAGATTCCTTCAGCCTGCAATTTCTCCCATAGGGAAAAGTGAGACTATAGTGAGCCTTGCTTCTCCAGCAGTTGAAGTTACTACCCAAGAGGCCCACCTCTTTCTCGTTGCACTCATAATATGGAGGGGATTAGCATGGTTATGTGGGTAGGTAAGGTGTCGTCAAGGAAGAGAGATGGGGGCTCACAGATGCCAGGACTCAAAACTCCACAAAGGAGCACATATCCAACTGCTTCATGAACTCCAATAGGAGCCTTCCTACAAGCTGATAGGAATATTTTACCCACAGTTTCCCTCCCTCAACTGGCCTATAGACACTCATAATACTTCACATACTTTACTCATGACCTTTGTGGATGGCCTACCATGTGCATTTACTGGACAGCAAGTGTGAGTCTTTGCAGAGAGCTTGTGAGCATATACAATCAGCCTGTTCTGTGCGATTAGATAAAAGCAGACTAACTGGGGCATTTCAAAACACGTTCATAGAGAAAACAAAAAGGAGGCCCTTAGTCACAGACCTACCTATGGAACAGGTATATGATCTTTAGAATTCCCTCCCCCCGCCACACATACACCCACACAGTACCAAGAGCACACAAGAACACTATATTGGGTGCATACATAGAAAATGCCTAAAAGAGTCTTAGAATCCCTAACCTAGCCTGACTGGTAAAGGTCTTTCTTTTCTAAAAAAAGTTGAAAAATACTGGAGAAGCTGACTCCTTTAAATATAAAGACAGCTATGCATGATTTCAAAAACCACGAAAAACTAAGAAAATATGATTCCAATAACATGACAAAGTAATTTTTCAGAAATTGACCCCATAAAGAGTGGAAAACTATGAATTGACCTGAAAAAATGATTGTTCTATTTTAAAATATTGTTTAATTATTGATCTCAGAAAGTATAAGAGAATGATGATAGAAAACTTAATAAAATAAAGAAAATTATGCATGGATAACATAAGAAGACCAGCGATGAGATAGAAATCACTTTTTTAAAAATAAAATTCTGAAGCTGAAGAATACAATGAATGAAATTAAAAATCCAATGGAATAGTTCAATAGAAGACTTGATCAGGCAGCAGAATCTATAAACAGAAAGCTACATGAATTGAAATTCTCTAATCTGAAAAAAAAGAAGAAAGAATGAAAAGGAATAAAAAAATATCTTGTAAGTCTATGGGACACCATTAAGAAAATTAATCTCTTTTCCTGTGTTCTCACATAAGTATACCATAGTGAATCCCACCATCGTGTACATCCAAAAGAATGGAGTACTAATTAGAATAAGATATATTCCATATGTGCATAATTATGTCAAAATGAATTCCACTCTCATGTATAATTAAAAAGAACAAATAAACTTTTTAAAAATTTAAAGATTATATAATCTTCTGAAGGAGAAAAGAGGAAAAAAGTCAGAAAACTTATTTAAAGAAATAATGACTCCAAATGTTATGAATGTTAGAAGTTAAATGGACATCCAAGTTTATGAAACTCTAAGGTACTCAAACAGTTTCAAAGCAATGAAGATTTTACCAAGACATAGTATAATTCTATTGTTAAACATCTAAGGTAAAAAGGGAATTTGAAAGCAGCAAGAGATGAGACCCATTATGTATAAGAACCTAAACATTGAAATACCAGAGGATTTCTTAGCAGAAACTTTGCAGGCCAGAAGAAAGCAGCATAGTATACTCAAAATGCCAAAAGAAAACCATGTCAACCAAAAATAATTTACCTACCAAAGTTATCTTTTAGAAATGGGAAAAAGAAGACAGTCCCACATAAACAGAAGCTGAGGGAATTTATCAACATTGAACATGCCCTCCAGGAAATGCTAGAGTTCTTAAGGCTGAAACTACAGAAAGCTAATTAGTATTGTGAAAACATGAAATTGTAAAACTGACTGGTAAAGGTAAGATTAAAATTCAGAATACTACAATACAGAAATGGTGGTATATAAATCAATTTTAACTATAGTTCAAAAGTAAAAACAAAACACTATTAATGAACTATACTGCAATAACTTGTCAATGAATATACAATATAAAAAGAAATAGCAAAAGCATTGAAACAGGAAAGTTTGTAGCCACAAATGACTAGATCCACAAAGAAGACCTAAAATAACCTATTATGATGCCTTTAAGGAAATAAAAATTTGAGAGAATAGTATGCCCAAAGGTAGCAAAATGAAGGTAACACCAAAGATCAGAGAAGAAAAAAACAAAATGAGAGAATAGAGAAAAAAAAGTGAGACATGAGAAAAACATTAGAAAAGATTGATGAAACTGAAAATGAATGTCTTGAAAGATAAATAAAATGGGCATAATTTTAAATTGACTGAGAAAAAAAGAGAAGAGATTCAAATAAATAAAATCAGAAATGAAAGAGGAAATATTACAACTGATATCACTGAAATACAAAGGATCATAAGAGACCAGTGTGAAAAATCATGTGACAACAAATTGGATAACCCAAAAGAAATGAATCAATTCCTAGAAACATGCAGTCTACCAAAGATGAATCAGAAAGAAGTGGGCAATCTGAACAGACTAAGAATGATAAAGAGATTGACCCAGTTTTTTAAAATAAAATTTTAAAAAGACTCTCTACAAAGATAAATGTAGAGCCAGATGGTTTCATTGGTTAATTTTATCAAACATTTAAAAATTATTACCAATACTCACACTCTTTCAAAAATTGAAGAGGAAGGCTGGGCATGGTGGCACACGCCTGTAATCCCAGCAGCTCAGGAGGTTGAGGCAGGAGGATGGTGAGTTCAAAGGCAGCCTGAGCAATGGTGAGGTGTTAAGCAATTCAGTGAGACACTATCTCTAAACAAAATACAAAATATGGCTGGGGAAATGGCTCAGTGGTCGAGTGCCCTTGAGTTCAATCTCTGGTACACTCCCCAAAAAAAAGTTGAAGAGAAAGGAAATCTTAGAACTAATTTTATGAGACCGTCCTTACCTTGATGCCAAAGATAGAGAAGGACACAACAAGGAAAGAAAATTATAGACCAATACTCCTGATGAACAAAGGTGAAAAGACTCTTTTTGTTCCTGCACATTTTTAAATTTATTTTAATTTATTTTTCTTTACTTTTATGTCTTTATCTCTTCATCCATCTATAGACATCTAGGCTGGTTCTATAGTTTGGGTGTCCTGAATTGCTACTATATCTCTTTATCATTATATACACCATATAAATATGGGTGTGCATATATTTCTATAGTATGGGATGACTTTAATTCTTTAGAATAAATACCAAGAAGTGGCATGGGTCATGTGATGTTTCCACATCTAGTTTTTTAAGAAACCTCCATAGCAATTCCCAATTCCACCACCAGTATAAAAATGTTCCTTTCCCCCACATTCTCTCCAACATTTATTATTATTTGTATTTTCGATGGCTGCTGTCTAACTGGAGTGAGATGAAATCTGTTTTGATATGCAGATATAAAAATTTTCAAAAAAAATAATAGCAAACCAAACTCCACAGGACATTAGAAAAATGAGACACTATAACCAAGTGGGATTTTTACCCTGTGATGCAAGGGTGGTTCAACATAGGCAAATCAATCAATATGACATGCCATATAAACAGAATAAAGGATGAACAGAATATGATCACCTCCATAAATTCAGAAAAGTATTTGACAAAATTTGACTTATTTTTGTCATAAAATCTCTCAACAAGATAGGTATAGAAGGAAAGTATCTAAACATCATAAATCCCATGTGTGACAAGATCACAGATAACAACATGCTTAGCAGTAAAAAACTGAAAGCTTTTCTTGACCCTTAAAGATCAGGAACAAGAAAAGAATATCACTCTGCCCACTTATCGTTCATATAGTACCAGAAGCTCTAAGTGGAGTATTAGACAAGAGAAAGAAACAAAAGTCCCTTAAATAAAAAATAAGACGCAAAATTGTCTTAAAATTTGCTAAGAAAATGGATCTGAAGTTTTCCAAACATAATTTTGAAACTTCTATTTCTAGAGGAAGTTCTGGAAGTCTGGCATGCAGCTCACTCAGAGAGAGTATGAAAGATGCACAGCTTTCCCATGGATCTTTCCTTGAGCATCTCTTCCATCTTCTCTCCATCTACATCTTGGTAATATCCATTATAATAAACTGGGGTAAATATAAGTAAAGTATTTCTCTGCAATATGTGGGCCTCTCTAGCAAAACCTAAAGAGGAGGTTGTAGGAACCACAATGTATAGCCATTTGGTCAAAAGCACAGGGTACAACCATTTGAAATGGCATTTGAAATGGAGAACAGATGTGTGGGACTCTATCCATAGGATCTGATGCTATCTCCAAGTAGACAGTATCAGAACTCAATTAGAGAATCTGAGGGAGAATGGGCTGGTGTGTAGGAAAAACCACCTATCAGGTGTCAGAGCATTAAGTGACCAAGAGTAGAAAGGAGACAAAAGTTTGGTTCTTCCTGTATCCACATGAATTCTTATAAGGCATCAGATATTTATTGACAGGCTCTGGTGACAGCCTGCCTGGGTCTGAATCCCAGTTCTGCTGTTGGCCAGCCAATCACCTTGGCCAGTCATCAGGTTCGACACCCCATGTCTGCACCCTCTGCTTTCACTGAGAATGTGATGAGCTGTCGAAGTAACACAGAATTGATGTGCACAGGCCGGGGGGCAAAGTTCCCATGGCTGCACCAGATAGACAAGGATCCATGAGTATTAGACATTGCTATTCAATCAGCAAATAGGCATTAGGAATAATATTAACAAGCAAAACAGATACAATCATAGAGTTTTCAGTACAATAAAAAAACACATAAACAAACAAAGATACAAAACTTATTCCTGAATAAATTACTGTTGTTGTTTTGTTTTAAAATTGGGAAGCTGCTTGGCTTCTCCTGAAATCATATGTCTTTCTTTGCTCTATACTTCCTAGGAAATACCTGTACTGGCAACCAAAGGGGATCCCCAAAAGACACTATGTGCTCTAGTCTGGAGTTCTGAGCTGAAATGACAATGAAAAGCAGCAAAGAGCTTCAAAGTTATCTTTGGAAGCTGAGTTAATTCTATACCATCCTACCTGTCAATCTCCTTTTCCACTGCATTTATTTTTCTCTCTAATATTGTGAACAATACGCACATGTAAAACAGGAGTGAAATGTGGAAGGAATATGTTTTTGAGACAGAAAGAGAAGGAAGAAAGATAGAGACAGGCTGTCCAGAGTTGAGCCAGAATATTTATGAGATAGATTTTTTTTTTTAAATTCTGAAACAGAATTTTGATTAGTTTAACATATATACCCCCATTCTTCCTTTGAAAGGAAAGAAGTCAAACTGGATTTGTCCGTAGAGGTATTCTGTAGATACTGGTATATCAGCTGGAATTAAAATGTTACTGTTTTTAAGATAGTGAATACTGCAGCAGAAAAATAAAGAAGCAATGCTCATGCACAAGACCAGACCAGTGATGGGCTTTGGGTGATCTTGCATCTCCAGGGTTACTCTTTCACCAAGTATATTATGGAGAGAAACGGCGAGTTCTTTCGCACGAGTCATTTATTATTTATTTTTGTGCTTTAATTATTTGTGGAAATTCCTGACAGCTTCACATTCAGCCAGTTTTACTGACAGTCAAGTTTGTGCATTAAGGAGTGGGAGGACAAAGCCCCAACAGGAGAGGAGAAAACAGCGCCGGCAGCTCAGTGGTCCTGAATCTCATAGCTGCACATTTAGAAATGATTTTATTTAAGGAGGAGGGTAATACATTTGTTTGTTTGTTTTTTTAAAAAGATGTTAATGATGTAGGTTGATCTCTTTCCTGGAGGTTTTGAGAATGTTTTCTACTGATCAAAAGAAAGGTAGCTGAAACTCACTAGATGTAGATGTCGTTTTTCACTCTGCTTTAGTGTCCTGTCATTGCTCTGTGGGACCATAGGACAATCTTGACACTCCTAAAAAAGGATAGTGCTTGGTCTCGAACAAAAACATGTCAGTGTGGTAATAATGATTCAGGAAAGTGAATTTGTTTTTATGGGGATTTAATGAAGTTCACTCATTCATCAATACTGATTTCATTCATTATTAACCAAAATAGACAGTACCCAACCCTCTATTAAATATTAGATTGGGAGACTATGTAAGTAGTTCAGCTCAAAAGAATGACATTTTGAATCAGAATAGTAGCCCTGATATCTTTCTACCTCCCACAAATATATGTGTTTGAATAAAAAATTATGTTCCTGATATTTTTAGTATTGTTTAAAAATTCTTTAATTTTTTTTAAATTGTCACATAAAAATTATACATATTTATGGGATACCCTGTGATGTTTCCATGCATGTATACATTTTGCAATGCTCATGTCAGGGCAAGAAGAGACATCTATTCAAACATATTTTGGGTTTGGAGGGTTATTTGCATCTTTGTTGTTCTATGTTTTTGTTCCTTTGCTATTTATTAACAATTCAGGTAGAATCAATGACATTCACTCATTCATACACAAGAGCTTACCCTATCATCCTAAAGATCAGTAGAATTCATTGACTGTCCAGACGAAGACATACCTCAAAGACTTCATTCAAGATTTTATTCTTCTCTGTCATTCCTAGCACCTAAATGACAACGACAATTCTTGAAGCGCCTCTTTGATTCATAGCACTATCCTAGTAAAACTCAAACCCCAATATTGCTACTCATTATAATAAATGAGAAGATAATATTGTTATTCCCATTTTACAGATTAAAAAACCAAGGCTCGGTAGGCTGAAAAGAGCTCCATAACTCGTTAACAGGAGAGTGGGGTCTTTACTTGTCTGACTCAAAAACTCCCGTTCTTCAGAGTTTTACTTATTTTGTTTCTCCTTTTATAAAAACTTGACCTTAAAGAGTAGCACAATGACAATTACAATTCCTCTAAATTTATACCAAAATGGGAAGCTGCTCTTGGTTTTTGCCTTCTTTTATAGCAGCTCCCGGGAGGATTTATTTCAGCAGCTTCTGACAATACAATGAGCATACAGACAGGCATTATCTGCTCCCTGCACCTCGCACCAGGACCTCGAGTTTCCTCATTGCCTTGCACATCACACTCTTCTCTTTGAAGGGAATCCCATTTTCCCACCTGCATCCATCATTCATCTGTCATCCCATTCAACTGGTGAGGTTTTTAACTAGATGATTTTTTTTTTTAATCTTTCTTGGCTAACCTTGTCGCTCAAGGTCTTTGCTCTGACTACAATTTTAAAGCTTGCTCATTTTCTTGTCCCCAGCTCACCCCCTTGAGAGTAGCAATTAACACAGGCACCTGTTTTGTTGAGTTGTGCTTTTTACATATTAAAGGGCAGAGGCAACCTGCTTGGGTTGGTCTGAGCTTCCTTTTGATCTTGCGGGAGCCACACAACAATATCCATCTGGACAACCTGAGCAGGGTAATTTAGGAATGGTTTAAGGAGAAAGCTTCGAGGTGCTATTGCTTGGTTTGAAGAGGGACCCATTACAGGAGAGCATGACCCTTTCTCAAATACCTCTCAGAGCAGCAGATGTACTCCGCTGAAATCTCACCTCCTTCTTCTGATGCAGGGGATGAAAGTGTCTGTGAAGAGGAACAAAGATCTGTGCTATCATAAAGCATACCATTTCCCATTGCATTTGAATTGAGTACACTGCTCTTTCGGTTTTGCTAAGATTACACAAAATGTAATTACATCGACACTATTCACCTGGGAACCTAAGAAGTGACTGCTAATGCAGGCGCACTGGGGGAGGGAAGCTTCCTGAATGGCAGAGACACCTTTTTTTCTGAGACCAGCCCTTTGCCTGGTTTCCTCAGTTGTCATCCACCCAGGCAGCTAGGAAAGCGGTGTGCCTTTTTGTACTGCTCCAGAATCCCACAGTCACTCCATATGGGAGCACATGTGTGTTTATTTTATAGTGTTGGGGTTCATGGACGCAGTGTTCCCTTTCCCCCTTTTTGCCTAATCTGCTTAGGAGTCTTGTGACTATCCATGTAGTATCTGCAAGTAAAATTTGATTTAGGGTTAGCTTTATTTTATTTTTTTTAAATGGGCAAATAATTGTATGTATTGATAAGGTAAAATGTGATGTTTCAATACATGTATATATTGTGCAATGATCAAATCAGGCTAATTAGCATATCATCATCTAAGGTACTTATAGTTTTTCTTGTGGTGAGGGCATTCAAAAACCTCTCCTCTAAATGTTGTGTGTGTGTATATATATATACACACACACACACATATACACACACACACACACACAGTGGAGTTTTATTCAGCTCTAAAGAAAAATGAAATTATGTTATTTGCAGGGAAATGGATGGAACTAGAGACCATCATGTTCAACAAAATAAGCCAAACTCAGAAAGGTCAAAGGTTGTACGTTTTCTCTAATATACAGAAGCTAGAGAAAGGAAAATAAAGCAGGAGGAGCTGATCTTATGAAAACCAAAGGGAAATCTCTAGAGGAAAGGGACAAAGCAGTGGAGAAAGATGCTACAGAGTGATATTGGCTAAATTATATTGTAACGTTGTGTGCATGTACAAATATGTTAACAACCAATCCCATCGTTATGCACAACTATAATGCACCAATAAAAAAAGTGGGGGATAAAAAAAGAATGCATGACCCATGAGTGCTTCTGAAAGTCATAAATTTATGACTGTCTTTGTTTTTCTTATTATAACTAATAAATATGTCCATATGAAGAATTTCTAGAAATGAAATTATTAAATACTGCTAAATACTTTTTTTCAAAAAAACTGTCCTCTGATAATTTCAAAATAATCAACAAAATATTGGGGCTTTAGTTTGAAATAAAAAAATTGAATCATGTCATTTGAGTGTGAAGTCTCAATGAGAACTTAGATTTTTAACTAATAGCACAAAGGCCATGCGAGATAAGTTTCAGACCTGGTAGACAAGAGAAATAACATGTTGGGGGGTACCAGGCGTGTGCTTTTCAGGAGAGGTAAAATTAGTGAAGGTGGAATCCCAGTTGTTTAGCAGCTACTCTTGTCACTTTCCCAGATGTAGCCAAATCTACATCTGGGAAGTTATGCGTCCTATATAAAAGTCAAAACTTTCATGCATCTTAGTCTTTAAAACAAAACAAACGTTTTTACTTGATGTTGGCTGGAGGGACAATAAGTACAGACAATGAGGAGAAAAGGAAAACAACAGGGGAATAATGAAAAGTTTAGAAGTCTTTAACAAAGATTAGAAATGATAGAATTATGAATTTCCAAAGAAGGACTTCTCTAAGGAAAAAAAAAAACGGGAAGCTAAAAATTTTTTCTAATGTTAAGGAAAATAATGCTGAGACACTAATAAAAACGTGGGAAGAATTGCAAGTAGAAAAATTATTAACTTTGGTAACAAAAAATAGGAAAGGGAACATAATCATATGAGAACACTCATTTATGAATAATATTTGCATAGGAATTATAATGAATAATAAGCAATGAATAATGACTTAATCAAAATTTTAATACAACTACATTGAGAGAATGGGAGAAGCAAAGGGGATAGTTTAAGAGAATTAAGTCTAGAAAGTCAATATTACCTATTTCAAACAAAGATAGTAGTAAAAACATGTTCCGTAGACATAAAAGGGTGTGTAAATACCAAAGAAACAGATTAAAAAGTCAAAAAAGGGCTACTGGTATGCCCATGGAAGGGTTGTTCTTGACAATGAAGGGTCATGGGCAGGGAACCACTATTATTATTAGATTTAAATATTATTTGACTCTTTAAGCCACATGCATATAATATGTTGATAGGTTTTAAAGTGTCTAGTTTAGTTGCTGTTTCAGCTCTAGTACCTGTCACAGTGCCTAGCATGTTGGAGAACTTAGTAAATAGTGATCAAAAGTGAAAATAAAAGAACAAGTCTTGATCCTCTTGTAGCGGAGCCTTCAGCAGAATAAGAGGAGCAGAGAGAGAAAAATTCCATAGTGAGGTGCAGTTAGCAATATCCACCTCCTCTTAGAGCAATCAGAACTGCCGAATAGAAGTGGGCCACTTCTTCAGCCTCCCTGCATTCCAGAGGTTATATTCAGTAGCAGTATCACGGAGGGGTTAGAAGTAGTGGCCATTGTGGTTGCATCGTCTTCAGAGAAGGTAAAACTGCATATCCTGCTCATCACAATAATCCTAAAAGACACCAATTCTGCAGGAATAATCTGGTTTTTTTGGGGGGGTGGCAGGGGCTGGGGGTACCAGGGATTGAACTCAGGGGCACTCAGCCACTGAACCACATCCCAGCCCTATTTTGTACCTTATTTACAGACAGGGTCTCACTGAGTACTTAGCGCCTCGCTTTTGCTGAGGCTGCCTTTTGAATTCACAATCCTCCTGCCTCAGCCTCCTAAATGCTGGAATTACAGGCGTGCACTACCATGTCTGGTTTACAGGAATAATCTCCATCCCTGAGGAAGACTGGAAAAGAATGGAACTTTAAAACAAGTCATAACGCTAGCAAAAAAACAGTCCTTAGAGTTTCTTCTAACTTTGGGAAAGTCACTTTACCTCTTCCTGTTTTCTCAGTTAGAATGATAAGAGCATCAACCTTGCAGGAGTTGTAGAAGAACAAGAGAAAATGTATCAAAACACCTCAGTGTAGAGTCCACACTCAATAAAGCAAGCTGTTATGACAATTGATACACTAGAATAAAAGTTCCCTGAGACTGGGAAACTTGTCTGTTTTGTTTCCAGAAACTGAAACAGCTCCTGGCACATAGGAGTGAGTCAATAAATATTTGATGAATAAATGAATGCTCATTTCAAAAGGAAAAGTATTTATTTGGGAACTGGCCTCTTTGGAGTATATAGCTCGGCTTTGATATCATTTAATACAGCATCTTAGATAAACACTGTTTTTTAGAATCAGTTTCCTCAAAGAATGACAATGGTTATCTGCAGAGAAACACCTTGTGCAATCATAGAATGCCTCACCTCCAACATCCACCCACTTGGAGTGTCTACAACTTCTAGCATGTCAGAGGCTAAGGCTGTGATGAAGGGCTCACACTCTTGCATCCCAAACGTTTCCCCTTACATGTATTATTGATTAGTTTTGTTTCATTTAATAGCCAAAGACAATATCTCCACAATCATTAATCACCACCCTTTCTCATTAGGAAAAAGCAAAACAACAACAACAACAAAAAAAAACTTTACCACTAAGGTTTACTTGTGCAAATTAAATGTTTTTGTGTAATCTAAGCATTTCGGTTACCCTAAAATAAATTTCTCCCTTTACATTGTCTTTAGGTCACTCAGGTCTGTGCAAGGAGAGCTTCTTTGATTTAAAAAAAAGAAAAAGAAAAAGAAAGAAAGAAAGCAATTGAGAATGTTTGAGAACCTTTAAATGAGTGTAAAATGTTTTTCTCTGGAACGGTTATTATCCTGTCCACAAAATCAGATTATAATAACAAGGAAAAGACAAAAACAGCTGAAGTGTTTTCTCTTTTCTCCCCCTCTGTAATCCTTGTTTTTCCATGTATCCTTTCTGCTGCCCATGACCATCTGGAGAACATAAACAACATTTTAGAACCCAGATGCCCAGCCACTGAGAATTCCCTAATTGAGTTGTGCTGCAGTCAGCTCCACAGAACCGCACCCAAGCCTGGGCATGTTCACAGCAGGCTGCAGAGTCTCCTAAAGATTCCCAGGCCCAACAGGGAGGTGTGCTACTTGCAAGGATCTGCTCTCCTTCCTTCCCGTTTCCCATTGGCTGGCATGTTTCATTGATCTTGGAAAACACATGGCCAGCATCTGTCTGTGAATAACTATTTGTCATTATGTAAAACATCTATGAAATGTTCTGCATATAGACATTTCTGCAAAACAAAATACGGGCTATGTCTTTTTAGTGGAACTGTTTCTCTGAGCCAACTGTTGAAATTAGGACAAAGATAATGAAGTTAGGACTAAGGAGATCTATATCATGATCACATCAAAAGTAGGAATGTCCCTTTCCAATAAATATAAAGGCTGAAATAATCATTTCCACTTTTATAGTGTGTGTTTGTTGTGGTGGTAGATAGTTCACAAAAGGAATTCTTAAGTACTTTATCATTACATTCTTACCCTAACCCTCAGATCTGGGCATTATTATCCCATTTTAGTGTTCAAGAAACTGATACCCAGCAAGAAAGATTAAAGTGAATAGCTCTCTATAGTTAAGATATGTTAGGTTTAGACTTAAGTTAACTTTTCAGTATTCTTAAGTGAAAGCTACACAACATTCATTTCATCCTTGGATTTTTCATTTAACCAACAGAATGAAACTTTATAGTGAGGCTTTTTGCTGGTTGGGAGCTCATCAAATGGATTTTCAGAGTACTTTATGTGTGAGCAGTTTTGAGGATAAAGATAAAGCGAATTAATAGTAATTACCTTATTTAATGCAAATTTAAAAACAGAATTTTCTTTTTTAGATCTAAGGAAGTACTTATGAGGGCAGATGTATACCCTAGATCATTCACAAATATTCTTTATTTTCATTCATTCAATAAGCACTCTGAAGCACTTCACACATGTTTGAGGCCAGTGCTGTTTGCCCATATAAAAAGAATAACCATTTGGCCCCTGCCTATGAGGAATTTATTAAAGTCTAGTGTAAATACAAAAATGCAAAGAGGCACAAAATGCAGATCCTGCAATAAGTTGTTGGAGGCCAAACGTGGACGACTGACTGCCTAAGCAACAGAAAAACCTTTACAGACAGGATGACACTTGAATCGCCTCTTAATGAGCAATTAACAGTTTTGCATACTAAGATTGGTGGAAGGGGCCCTCTAGTATATAGAAAAGAGAATGTATAAAGGTGCAGAGACTGAGTCTGACATTTGAGGCAGGGTGACAAGCTGACCGTAGCAAAGGTGTTGGAAGGATTCTGGGAGATAAGGCTGGAGAGATAATGGGAGGCTGCATTCCATGAAAGGAAGTGGTGGGAGCCACAGCCAAGTTGGGATGGCGCCTGGCATTTTGCCAAGGGGAGTGGTTGAGAGGTGACCCATTGGGATGATGATGGTTGAGTTAAGCTGTGTGTAATTATTGGGATGGTGACTGATTGCTGTAACTGGATGATGCTGGATTGGGGCAAGCTGTGTATTCAGTTGCGTATGTGGACCTCTGCTGTCCGGCAGTGGGGCGGCTCCTGCTGCCTCGGGTGCCCGCTACTTTTGAGTTCTCGAGGAGTTCCCATAGAGTTCCCATTGGGTTCTGGCAATAAAGTAGTTCCTGTTTGAACCTACAAGTGGCTAGTGAGCTCCCGGTTATTTGTGCCCAGCCAGACTGCAGCAAGGAAGTTTGCATGATTCTGGGCAAGACAACCAGGGAAGCACTGAAACCGAGAGTTACATAATCAAGTACATTGTTTCAGGACTTATAACTTGGCTCTAGAATAAAGCAAAGGACATCAGCTAAAAGGCAAGGGAAATCTTTGGTGATTGGAAAAGAAATCCAACTGGAGATTGGGCATTGGTAGTCATGGTTGAGTAAGGAAAGAAGATATTGTTGATTCTCATTATTTTCTATGATTTTTCTCTATACATTCATCGTACACACTAAATTAGCAAATACCAAGATATCACTCCTAGAAGAAATACATGATTAAGTTCCCGGGAACCTCTTGCACAAAATTTTCATCCATTGATCCATATATTGCCATATTCTAGTGTGTTTCTGTTTAAAAACACCTTATGAGATATATGGGTGATAGATCGTCCACTAACATTGAAAGACCAGTGGCACTATAATGGCCTGATGATGCTTATCTAATTCACATATTTCGCTTTAGGGCACATTCCATCCTGCCTGTGCTTGAAGCAAGAGACAGCACTTCAGCACACACTTGGAGACCATTTTATACAGCAAAATCACTAAGAAAAGCCACAAACATGCAAAAATTTATAGTAGCAAATAGGTAATAAAAAGAACAATATCATACACTCTGAGAGCTAAAACAAGAAGGCAGACGGTAGCCTTGCTGGACCTCAGCTGAGAACATCCACACCAGGTGACTCAACTTGTTTGCCACTTTGTGTATGTCCATGGTGAATGGTGAAAGTATTACCAGCATTGGTTTGGAGATTCCAAATACACCTTAGCAAGGAAGTCAATTTGCAAATATGAAAACAGCAAATAATGAGAAATGACCGTACTTGAAATCATTCAAGAGGATAAAAATAGTTTGGGGATAGACAAAGAATAAAACCTAGAGGGCAGGAAGAAAGAAGAGCTGACAGATGACAAGAAGCTGGAAGAGAGATGGGGGAGAGCAAAATCTTGGAGAAGTGGCAAGTGTCCAGTGGTATATAGTGCTTAGAATGTACAGTGAGGCTGGACAAATAGAGTTTGAATGTATCTGTTCTTCCAAGGTCACCTTAGCAGTGTGTGGTTTCAGTTGTGTGGATAGTGACGACAGAGGAAAGGGAGGTCCCTCCTAGGTACTGGTTATAGTGATATGACATTATCCATCTCCAGAGACTTTCTTACTCTGTAGAAACTAGGCAGGTAGGATGAGCTATTCCCTTAATATTCCCATATTAAACACCACTTTGTGTCAACGATTTAAACATTGTGAACAGTAGGCCAAATTCTCGTCCACAGGGTTCCTCAGTCTAGTGTTGGAGTGATTCGATAGATTAACAAAGAGAAAATAATACAATGTTGAAAGTTCTCTGAAGACAAAGCAACATAAAGGGAAAGATATTGGTGGAAAGTGCTATTTATCTAAAATGATCAGGGATGAAATTTGGACCTAAAGGAGGCAGGAACATGCAAGAACACATACCTCAAGGAGGAGTGTCCTAGGCAAAGGGAACTGGAAAGACTGTCTTCCCACCAGAGGAGCTTGTTCAGTGTGTTCCTGATAGAGCCAAGACACGGCAGTGGCTGGGAAAAGTGAACAAAGAGGAAGGTGTAGGTGAGACAGTCAAGTAACCATAACCACAGCAATCTAAGGTGGCCCAGGGTAAGAGCTACAGGAATTTAGAGAAAAGAGAAATCCCCAAGAGCTGGAGCTGGTGTAGTTAGAAAGGCTTGGAAGGACAAGTCAAATAGAAGCCAAGATTTGAAAGAGAGAATGAAGCCCTGTGCACAGAGTGAAAGGGCAATTTGTGTGTGTTATGGTTGGGGAGGAGGTGAGTTATCACAAGGAAAAAATGGAAAGTAAAAGTGTTCATCATCCTTCCTAGCTGGCACAGATGATCAGCACAAGGATGACTGAGGAGGAAACTTTGGAGTTGGGACAATCTCCATATGGTGTACCTTGAAGGCCAAGTTAACGGACAGCCACAGAGCTTCTGATAGTCGAGTGAGATCACAAGGTGCTTTGGAAAGGTGAAGATGGCAGTTGCTGTGAGACAGTGTTATAGAGAATATTGGAGATCAAATACAAAAAACAGGAGAGAAACTTGATTGGATAGACTTGGATAAGAATAGGAGACAATTGTAAGAGGTCAGGAATGTTTTTCAGTGGACCCTCTTAAAACTGGATTGTCTGGCTTTGCATCTTAATATTCTGATGGGAAAAGGTGGAAATACAGGCTCTGCATTATGGTCTTCTTGAGGGCTTCTAACATGGAACCTGAGACCAAGGAACTGCACCATTATAATTAGGAAAATGATTTCTACCCAAGAACTGCTTGACTTTTGAAGCTCAATCTAATTCCTCCTCTTTAAATTTCAGTTAAAATTGCCTCCTGTACACTTTGTATAAATAAAATGGAAAGCCTAAAAAAAAAAAAAAAAAAAAGATGGCAGTTGCATGCATTTAGCATGAATGGAAGAGACAATCAAGGCAGGGAGACAAGTTGAGAGATGATTCATTCAGTGGCTGAGATGATGCCTTGATGGGGTTCCTGGCAGAGGTCCTTTCTTCTAGAGGGGAAAGATAGTGGCAAATGAAAGTCCAGCAGCCCAGATTAAGAGACGTGGGGTGATGTAGAGGGATAATGGGAAGGACCATAGCACCATTGACAGACACCAGAAAAACTTCAGAGGAAAAAATAGACTATGGAACCACTGGTTAGGACGGTGAGGAAAGAGTGGACACCAGATGAAGGTACCTGCAGACTGCTAAAGTCACAGGCTGGCAACTGAGGAGGAGGTTAGGGATCAGAGGGTGCTTTGGGGTAAAATCCTGGTCTAATTCTCTGCGTAAACCCTATCTTTAGATGCAACAACTGAAACTCCATCATACATGAATGGAAAGGAAGCACCTCATGAGTTCCGAGAGAGGAAAATCGGAGGTAGATGACTGACTCTGAGATGTGATGGGTGTCTGGTAGAAGGAGAAAGGGTGGGAAAGCAATCAAAAAGAGTCGAGAATTTTCACGAGATTATGCTAAGCTCATTTTAGAAAGCATTCAGTGGGCAGGAATTCTCAGGAGCAATTCAAGGCCTAAAAAACACAGAGGCTACAACTGAGCAGGCAGGGAAAACACCATGCCTTGTCACTTGGGCCCATGCAAGTATCACACAAGCAGAGGTCACTGTGGGAAAAGAGGAGGCCCCACAGTTCTCTGGAACAGGGGAAGAAGGTGGATTTCTTAAAGAGAGAGTCAGTCTCTAAGCAGCATCAGAATTGCAAGCGTTCAGTCTCGCCTCCCTCATGATTACAGGGAGAATTTTCTATGGCTCCTACACAGCTTTATTTAGGACTGGAGAGGAGCCAACTGTCTATTGTTCAAGTTCACATTTTAGCTGATGATAGAAATTCACACATTCTGTACGAGGCCATCCTGAGGAGCAGTCCTCAGTGTGGGACTTTGGCAAAAAAAAAAAAATACTACATTCTAGGACAAACATGCTTTCCAGAGAAGCAAAGATTTTCAAAACAAACAAACAAATCAGCCAGCCAGAAAATAGATCTTTGTTTTAAGTGTTTGCCACCAGGAAGCTATCTGTTGAAAAGTTTAAGAGTAGTGATAAGCATCATTTCCCCCATTAATTAATTATTTTGCTCAATTAAAGAGGAAAACTTCCACCCTGTCTTGGAATTTTCTTGTAATTAAAGTGGGAGACCCAGGTGATTCCCCACAAGCCATAATTTAAAAAAAAAATTCAGAATCCTGAAAAAAAAAAACAACTCCCAGTATTTATCAACATGTATTTTTAAAAATCTTGAGTCTGACATGAGTTTGGGAAAGAGAATGTTATACCTATGTGAACTTTGATGCATAGTCAACCCCACTTAGTTTTGTAAAATAAGAAGGGTGTCATAAACTCTGGGATTGTGATCATTTCCATAAGAAAACCGTAGCTAGCTATCCAATCTAAAGTAGCCAGTCAACTATGTTGTATTAACTACTCTCATTCATGTCTTTGCTAACCATTTATTGCTATCTAATATGTGTTTGCTGACTTACCTGTTTAATTTCTGTGTCACCTGAGCAGACTATAAGCTAAGAGAACAATGACTATCCCTCATTTACTATTCTACCCTAGTTCATGTAACAATGCTTTCATGTAGTAAATGCTCAATTAATATCCATTGAAAGATGAAAGTGGGTTGCTTAATAAAAAGCTAGTCTTCTTTCACCTCCATTCCAAACTCACAAGGCAAACATACATTTTATATGCCTAGAAATATATCTAGTCTTTCAAATGGGAGTCCTTACATAACTGAGAGATGGACTGGGGATATATGAATCATTGTTCTTGAAGTCAACATTGAAATTATTCTATTACATTGTGTAGAGTTAGACTGGCTACAGCAATTTTTACTTCATTTATATATAAATATATATTATATAAAATATTTGTTATATTTATATGTATGTATATATATATATATATAATTTATATTAAATGAGATGATACACCCAGGATGATGTTGGTCCATGAATAGGTGCTTAAATACATTTCTTTCCATTTCTTTCTGTCATATGTACTTCTGCTCAAAATATATTTTGGGTTAGAAAACAATGGTAAGAAAAGAACTCAGAAGAATCTCACAAACTCTGATTCCTACAAAAACTAAATGACAAAAAGGAACAAGAACATTTGAATTTAGGTTTGCTGCCTGATTTCATTAAGCATGACCTGTTTTCTTTTAGTTCCAAGAAAATTGCTGTTGCCATAGTACTTTTAATGTGCTTTTAGTTCCTTCTAAGAAAAGCTCCACCCAATACTGCCATAGATTTTTGTAAGTAAATCTTTGAAATGACAGCTCAAAGTGTATTGAATTCAAAATACTCTAATCTTTCCCCAAACACTGCTTTGTAGAGGGGAGAAAAAAAACACCTTAGTAGATTACCAATTCAATGTACAAAATTCCTCAGCATTTAGTTCTGGGAGGATATTTTTACTAAGACTCATTAGCTTTTTAAATATTATACTTGTCCTAATTTTCATGTAATGCGCTGAACTATGAGTCAGTTCAAGTAAGATTTAAAATAAGACTCCATTTTCTTTGGCCATAACTACTCTCAAATGAATAGAAGTTTACACTGCCTTTGTCCAATGAAGACAAACGTGGAAGGGATCATTAAAAATAAATCAAAATAATAAAATGTTATAATTGTAATTCCACCTTACATGGTGTTTGGGATTCAATTTTATTTTGTTTCACATTAAAGTCAGACCCAAAAGAACTGTGGATTTAAAGAAATAGTTTCTCAGCTTGAGAAATGTTGTACAGATCCTTCTGGATAAATGTTTGACTTTATCTCCAAGAATGAATCCTAAGCAATGAGGGGATGGGATGTCCTCACCTTCTCTAAAGAGCTGAATTGTTTCCTCATCTGTAAAAAGTCATATAGACAATGTCAATATTTTCTGTACTGTTCATAAGATATAGAGTCTACAAGGAGTTATCATTTAATTAGCCTCAATTTGAATTATAATTTTGATCTTCATTTTTTGCAATTTTTACTTTAGTTCATTTTATTATTGAGAAATGCAGGTTGAGATGTTCAGGCTGTTAGAATATTTCAGTATATTCCCAAAGCGTTGAGTGTTTCTTTTAAACCAAGTTAACTCTGCTCTTACATTAAGAAATAACTAGTAACTAAGAGATCTGAGAATTCACTTGATAATTAACTTTCATCAATAAGTTTATGCTGGCTTAGAGCATCTACATTTTTACTTATTAACATTGTTTTCCCATTCTGATAAAACTCAATAAATATTTTTGTTTGTTTGTTTTAGGTGGACACAATATCTTTATTTATTTTTATGTGGTGCTGAGGATCGAACCCAGTGCCTCGAGAATGCCAGGCCAGCGTGCTACCACTTGAGCCACATCCCCAACCCCTCAATAAATATTTTTAATGATGGTTTTAAGTCTTTATGAACTTGACTTCTTTCATCTCTGCATATCATGAAGGATGGACTTATTTAAATTGCATAAACAATACTGAAAAGAACATCTTGCCCACAAATTATTTTTGCATTTCCACATATTCTATAATAAGACAGGCTTGAGAGGCAGTTTCAAAGTTTCATATAAAAGTCTATTTTTCATGCTTCTCTGTGGGACTCAATGCATTAGTGGCATACTAGAAATAGAACAATGAAGGCATGGATTACAAATAGATTTCTCTAGTATAAAAATTATTCAGAGATGGAACTATTATATAAGAAATGTTTGTGACAGTCTTGTGCTTCACTCACATGCCCAAGGGACATAATGAAGTTCATCTCCTTGTTAGTTCTAATCTCCTCTGAGCCCCTAGAGATGACAAAACAAATCTTGGTTCAGAAAAAAATATTTTTAATTAATTTGTTTCCAAACAAGATTTGTTGACCAAAAATATATAGGAATTCTACAGCCATGTGAAAATAATTTGGGATATAATATGTTCCCCCAAATAAAGACTCAAGGCATACACTACAGAGACACTATATACTTTTTGTAGCAGTTAAATGTGCATGTCCCTGCTTCATAGTTAATATTCAGGAACAATCTGCTGATACTCATTCACAAAACCATTATACAAAGTCAAGTCTATGTTTTGAGAAAAATCTATAACATAATTCCTAATTGTCAATTACATACACTGGAAATTTATACAAAGAATGATTTAGAAAGACACCCCCCAAAATCCAGAAGCTACCAAAATACAGACTTATATTATCTATTCAAAAGATAAGCCTTTCAGAGATTGGCTTTGCCATATGTCTATCTGAATGTATGTGACCATCAAAATAATAATTTCAAAAAATGAAATGTCAGAACTCATATTTCATTATCTTTTATTCCTAAACCCTTCTTGGTTCTGTTGTAATTGCCATTATCATTTCTAAACCAAAGATGTTTTTTCTGGTAATAAAAGTAATAAACCCACATTGAAAATTCATAAAATAAAAAAAAATGTATCAAGAAGATAATAATGGATCACCCATAATCACACTGTGTGGCAAGGCCCTTATAAACATTGTTTCATAATTACTTCTTGTCTTTTTTCTACTGATTTTTCTTTTACTATTCCTGTGTCAGCATATCTTCTGATTTCTTTCCTATCTATTCTTCACTTAATATTTGCAATCACACTGTATATATAATTTTGTGTGCTGCGTTTTGCTCAACATTACTGATTATTAAAAGCATTTTCATGTCATTAAAGCACTCTTCATTTTTAATTACTACATAAATATTCTATTGTGCAACTGTACCATAATTTACTTCCTCTAATTCAGGATATTTAAGGAGATTTTATTTTTTGCTGCATAAGTAAAATTGTGGTAAACAGTGTTGCTTCCAATTTTTTTTCTTGTATTTGCAATTATTTCCCAATGATCAATTCCTATAAGGCCACAAGGTACAAATGTTTAAGACTTCTCAAAAAAGCTATAGTACCTACAACTTACATGATTAATTTTTAATGGAAATATTGATTATTAAATCTACAATGAAATTCAAAATATAAAACATTAATAGATGTGATTTATTAGTTTATGTGTTAAGGAATCCCAAGATAAGCACTTTATAGACAATTTCAAATCTGCTTTGAGTTTCACCCCAGCAGAATGCCTCATGAATGACACAATCGACTTATATACTCATGTTTGAACCAGGTTGACATAATATATCCAATACACAAGTTCCTCAAAAAATGAGAAAAATTAAAGAACAAATTCTTGATCATGTTGCATCTTTAAATTGTTGTATTTGTATGAAGTCATCATCATCATTTTGAAAAAGAAACATATTAGACATATTCAATATTAGGTTAGTCATTTTCCGGTCTCTTTAAGAAGATTCTAGATTTTTATGTGTTTTTCCTCATCCTCATCAGCAGTGACCTGAACACAAAGAATGAAGGGAGAAAGCATTTCTATGGGGCGGTGGGCAGCGAGGTGAACTGTAGTGTTTCGCCACTCAAATTACCTGCATTTGGATCCAAATCCTAACACAATTTTGTGCAAATGAGTATATTTTATTCATATAAGAAAATTCGATTCTTAAAACTTTAGTCTTCAAAGAAAGACTCTTTTAAACAAATATGGCATATTTGGGATGTGCTCACCTTCTCACACTATTGAAAGTTTAAGCTCATATTTACAAAATGTCATACATTTTTCTTCCATAATCATCAGTATTGCACATTACTTAAGTGGACTCTGTAGTTAAAACCCCTGAGCTCAAATCCAAACTCCACCATTCACCTGCTGGGTGGCACAGGGCAAGTCACTTCTTCTGTGCCTGAGTTTTGTCATTGTTTTAGTTAGTTTTTTCACTGTTGTGACTAAAGGGTTTCATCAGAATAACTGTAGTGGAGGAAGAGTTTATTTGAGGGCTCATGGTTTCAGAGGTCTTAGTTCATAGAAGGCTGGCTCCATTTTTCAGGACTCTAGGTGAGGCAGAACATCATGGCTGGAGAGTATGGCAGAGGGAAGCCCCTCACATCATGGTGATCCAGAAGGAGAGAGAGAAACTCCACTCTCCAGATACAAATACATAGCCAAAGCCATGGCCCAATTCTCACCTCCTGCAGCCACACCCTGTCACTTCAGATAATCCCATTAGGAATTAACTCATTGATTAGGCTAAGGCTATATAACCCAATCATTTCTCCCCCAAACCTCCTTGTATTGTCTCATGTGAGCTTTCAGGGGACAGCTCATATCCAAACCATAACAATCATCTTTAAAATAGAGATGATAAGTCTATCTACCTCTTAGGATCACTGTGAGATTTAAATGAAGTAATGCATGCAAGGTGCCTAGAACACTTTGTTTTTCTGGCACACAGTGTTCGGTGTTAGCAACCAGCATCAATGCCACCAGACATTATCAACTGCAGGACCCCAGGAACATGACTCTTGTAATACACAGAACCAACATGCACAAAGATTAAGATATATGATAACATGGTGAAGCATATCCTAGGTGCTAAGAGAATGCTCTAAGTATAGGAAGTTTCTAGACTCCCAGGCAGGAAGCAATTACTGAAGGATAGTTTTCTATCAGTAGCTTTCCCACAGAAAATATGGGACTTACGCAGTCTTTGAAGAAGAGAAATGACCTACCACAAAAGTGAAAGAGCATTTTAAACAGTAGAAAGGTTGAGAGAAACCAGTGATGTACTCTAGGAACAAGGAACAGGCTAGTGGTGCCATCACAAAAAAAATGTCTGATCTTCAAAGGAACCAAAAGTGAGGGGCCTTCAGAAGTAGACCACACAGGAATTTGCTTATCTGTAAGCATCTGAGAATAAGGACAAATGACAGTAGAACATTGAGGAGGTTGGTCCATCACTGGTTTTCAAGGTGATTTAAGATTGGGAGATTCTAAAGACAAAAAATAAAATTAAAACTAGGCATGAAGTTCCTGAAATATTCCAGAAACTAATTCTGGGGGTATTTCATTCCTTTAGAGAGCTGATCATTCATACTCTTCTTCCCTGGAAATTCCTTTCTCTTTGTGAACTATAACTTAGGGAAAAAATTCTTGCCAAGCCTAGTCAACTGAGTTTAGTTTTAAATCTTATGTCCCTTATAGAGTTCTAAAAAGAGTACTGAACTCTACCAAGCCTATTGCCCTTCTTCCACCAAAAGAGAATATGGTAAGGATTTGCTATGCATCATTTGAGAATTCAGGTATCTAACAAAATCTTATTTGTAGTTCCCTCCCTCTGAGCACAAATATGGTGTGAGTCTAGAATTTGTAGGAGTGATTTCTGGACCTCCCAAAATTATATTTTTTTTAATAAACAAAGAGTTAACAATTTGGTTAGCAAATGACCCAGTGCTGAGATTGTACAGCTTGATTATGAGTATTCAGGCATACTTGAGAAATTTCAAAAATGGCTCATGATATTAAAAAACACAGGCAGTTGAGAGGTAATTCCAGGAGAGCTTACAGAACATTTGTCTTTGGAAATCTTGAGGAGACAATTAGCAATCATCCATCTTTTTTCTAACACAGAAAATTTGGTAGTTAAGTGTTATCTTTTAGGACAACTCTGAAAATAAACACTGTCCGATATATCTCAATTTTTAAAAATTGGTATAATTGTGGACATGACAAAATTAATTAAAATATATGAAATATTTTCTCCACGTTTTTATAGGCTTTTTACAATGGAATTTTCTTTCTGTGAGTAACATGAAATATTTTTTTTTCCCCTGAAAAGCCTATTACCTTAAAAGTATGAGATTGGCATAAAGAAGGTAGAGAGACATGTCTATTTTCCAAGCCAAAAAAGAAGCCTTGTGGGTATAATTCACTCTGCAAATGTATGGGAAGACTATTTTTAAATCCTTCTGTTATTGTGATTGTGTGACATTATGAAACTTTGCTGTTGAATTACTATTGACCCTGGAAAGTCTCTCCAAGTCACTGAACCTCAGTTTCCTGATCTATAAAAGAAGGTAAAACAGCAGGAGAGTGATGAGGGCACATTCCATTAAATGCTTATAAGGCTTTTTGCAAAATATAAAATGTTGATAATCACTTCTCTAACAAGAGTTCACTCGCTATAAAATTATGTGGCTTGCTCAGTTCTTTAGAAACTCTTCGGGCCAAGTGGCATTTCTTTTACCTGAATGCATTGTGTGGTGAACAGCATCCTCCCTTCAACTGGCAGAGTCTGAAACCAAATGAGTGCTCAATTATCGTGACATTTCTCTTCCAAGGTGAGCCCACACTGGCTACAATAATAAGAGTCCCAATTAAGCTGAAATTCTCAGAGAATTTATTTACGTTTTAATAACATGGAAGATTCTGTGAGAGGCTATGGATGCTAACCATTGATTAAGTCCAAAGAACTATTTTGTTCTCTTCATTTCTCATGTTCCTTTCTCCACATTTTGCATTTTTAGTCCTTTCCTGATGTCTCCTAGCTTGTACACGCTAACACCAAGCCCCAGCATTTCCTCTTGATGAAACCCCTGTTAGTCCAACCTTGCTCTACATTTTCAGTCTGCCATTTGCTAACATATTACATGACCAGCTGAGCCACCAAGCTAGAATAAACAGAATGCACTTTAGCATACAGGGATATTTTGCAAGAGATATATTCTCAAGTCTTGGAAACTTAACTGTGTGTTACCATATTGTCTTCCTTATGCTCCTTCTGTTTCTTAATTTCACACATCACTCCTTTCTTTGAAGAAATTTTCCCCCAATGTGTTAAGAAACTGAGTCATGTCCTAAATTCTGTGGAAAAACTCAGAAGGGTGGGAGGAGGTTTAGTTCGGCAAACTGGGATCTTGTTTACTCTCAATCAGTTAATTGACCTGGTCATTTCACATAGGAGTTAATGCTGGGGGGGAAAGGCTTTGAGAATTCCAGGACCATGGAAATATCCATTATTCCAGGATGCCTTCTCTGTTGTGAGCCACAAGCAGTCACACACACACCAGTCCTTTTGTACTCACCAGAGTCATTTTAGGGGAGGTGGCTTTCCTGAAGTTCCAAAGCTAAAAGCATTTTAGCTGTATTAGGTCACTCTCTGTCTTGAGCAATGGTGAGGTCCTCATTTGCAGGGAATTGACCCTTGTGAACCTTGTTTGACTTAAGGAGCTGGAACTGGTCCTCTAATTAGCTAAATACAAAATCAAAATATATGTTTCTGGATGTTAAAATTCACTTGTTTATTCAAAATCAGTGACTTAGCTAATCTTATGGCATGCTGGACTTTCAGACTAATATTTTCCCTCACTAAAAAATTTTTTTTAAAGAATGGAGTCTCTCCAATCTCAGCAATAGAGAACTGAGCTATAACTAAAAACTGTTATTGAAGCCGGTAATTTGATTTCACCTTCGCAATTCGATGTGTCTCAGCTACATTCTGTGCTGTCCTGACATATGTTAATCAATGCATTTGTTACCACACAGCTTGACTATTGCATTTCTCTGGTGGCTGGCTTATCATCATCTATAATTATTTCAACTCCAATTAATTCTGAACTTTTTTGCAAGGTTATTTACTTGCTTTAAGCAATAAGACAACATGGCACCTCTTTGATTTCTAAGCATCTGGACAACTGCAAATTGAATTCAGTGCCCTCTTCTTTGCCTGAGCAGTCTATTTCAGTGACCCTTCTCATTAGATCTTTGGCATTAGGGGTCATTGACCTGTCTAATGGCAGAGGGCAGAGGATGCTTCTAGTGAGATAAATGCTCTATCATGACATTCTGAAAGTTATGGAAGAACACTAGAAGTAACACTAAAATTTATAGGGCCAAAGAATGAAAACAGTTTTGGAGGTGTGTTCATCCATGAACACACACAAACTAAAAATCTGACAAATCAGGTTTGGGACTCAGCTTAGGGAAAGAAGAGAAGTCTATTAATGTCCCAGGTGGTACTCAGGCACTCTGAACTTACCAGGACAGTTGGCTGAGAACTGTTAGCTCTCCATAATAGGCAGGCAGAGGGAGACTGAGAAAGTAAATAAGGGCTTGCTCAAGGATATACTGTAGTTAAGTGGCATTTACAGACTGGAATTCAGACTTTCTAACTACAGCACTACAGAAGAAGACAGAGGAGCATTTAAATGACAGTTTAGAAGGTTTCTGTGTATGAGGAAGTGGAAATAATGGTGCACCCAGAAGTATAAAGTGCAAAGAACCAAAATCTTAAAAGCAAGGATATTAATTGTAGACAGAATAATACATGGGAATGGATCTCTATGGATATTTTCCTTTCTAGAGAAAGAGCTAGATAGTAAATACCTTCAGTTTTACAGCCCATAGTGTAAAAAAATAACACAAAGAAATAAAGGTGTATAGCTATGTTCTAAGAAAACTATATTAATGAAAGTAAGATGCAGTTCTAAGGACAGAGTTTGCAGATCCTCAGGTCTAGATGAGTGTTTCCAACGTGATACCATCCTCTAGGAATTTTTGGAGTAAAGAGGGATTTTTTTTCTTAATTATCACATTTCCAGGAATTCAAGAAGAGCATTTAGTAGATTCTGACTCAGGATGCTAAGGATCCTCCTGCAAAGTTCCTGGGGCAGACACATCTCTACTAGAATTTTCCACTTCAAGTGACTATAGCTTCTCCATTGAGAAACACTACATCAGGCAAAGGTGAACAACATATAAAATCCCTCAGGAATCAAAATCTTCATTGGAATCAGCAATAGGATGAGGAAAGAACCAAGACTTTATAGAAAGGGAACAGCCATTGAAATGAGATAATCTTCAAATACAGTTTTCCTACCAAATATGAGTGTCTTAAGCAAGGTTTTTTTTTAATTAATCAATTTATTTTAATTAGGTATACTGGTTAGTTTTTAATGCAGGACAGTAGTTACATGGCTTCTTTCACTTCCTATTTTCTTTTTTTATTTTAATTTTTTTTTAGTTATAGATGGACACAATACCTTTATTTTATTTATTTAGGTTTTTTACATGGTTCTGGGGATTGAACCCTGTGCTTTGTGCATGCTAGGCAAGCACTCTACCACTGAGCCACAACCCCAGCCCTTAAGCAAGCTTCTTGATATCTCTGAACCATGGCTTGTGTTACTAAATAGGGAATAATCATAACTTTCTCATCAATTGCTATAAAGACTTAGAGAGAATACATGTGAAGTATCCATGCATGGGGTATGGATCGTGTAGGCCCATGATCTCTAATACAAACCTAGTGTGAGCCACATGTATAGTTTAAAATGTCTGTTTAGCCACACTGAAAAAAAAGGGGGGGCGGGGCAGTAAAAAGAAACAGAAAAAAAATAATCACATTGCACTTAAGCTAGTATATACAAAACTCTATCATAACATGCAATCATGATAAAAATCATGTGATATTTTGCATTCTTTTTTCATAATCTAGTATGCAGTTTAAACTTACAATGCAACTCAATTCAGATCAGCCACATTTTCAGTTCTCAATAGCAACATGTAGCTAGTAGAGACTGTATTGAATAGAGCAGGTATAAACTGTTAGCTCAGATTATTTCCTTCCCATTCCTTCAGGTCCCAAAAAGTTACCTAACTCTCAGTGTACATGGGATTCATCCCTGTCATCTTCCATTTTTCCAAGCTGTTCAGGTGGGGAATTACCCCTTCCCATGCAGAATGGGGTCTCCTGTCTCTTACTGGGGTTCAGTGATAAAGTACTTCCCAGATTGCACTTCCCAAATGTAACAGAATGCAAAGTTAAAATAGCTATATTTTCTTCACGTTCAAATACTCTGATGCCTAAGAAACAAAGAAAGCCAGGAGGGCTATATTTGGTGAAGCCTCTTTAGTAATTTCTGTATTGGGCCATTTTCTGAATTGTTATGCAATCAATTCTGATTACCCAGGAGTATCCTGTAACTTTAATATTCCAATTCCAAATAAGAAAATACTTTTAAGAAGTCCAGCAGAAGGGCACATCACAGGCACACAATAGGTGGAAAATGATTAAACAAGCCCTGTTGGTGGCCCATTGATGTTTATGATGAATGTAAGTTTAATCATCAGCATGCCATAAGAATTCAGCTTTTCTAATTTGCTTTTTTTTCTCCTACCGAAACAAATGAATTCCTTCTCTGTTATTGTTTTGAATCGTGTCCATCAAAGAAATATGTGAAGAAATACATATGAGTGGGGGTGTTATGTATCAAAATATCTATATGTTATGAACTTATCATCATTAAGCTATGTGCCCCTGTGATTCACTTGGTATAGATAGTTCAAGAGCAAGGGATAGAAACCCATAAGTTATCCCCCCTTTCTTTCTCTAATTATTTTGAGCTGAATTTGCTGAGAATGAATATGAATAAATTTCTAGCATTTAGGATTACGGAGGCACCTAAAGCCTGCAGTGACTTTCATTAAAGCAGATGCTCTGCCGAAACGGCTTGACTCCGCAGGTTCCTACAGGCTGATTGAAGCCAGCACCACTTAGAGAGAGGCAGGGCTTTTAGGGAACATCAGCAGTTCAGGGGAAAAAAAATAAAAAAGCCTGTTTTGTTTGATTCAGTTTCTCCTACTAGTAAAATCCTGCCTCCTCCGAAGATTTTCCTTGTCTTTTTATTTTTTTGGTGGGTTGGTTGATTTTTAATAAAAGGCAGGACAAAGAAGATAATATTTGCTTAGTTAAAAGACTTCTCTCCAAAACCTTGCACCTACAGATACAATGGTGTTGTGCTAATGAATACCATTGGTTCACACTCTGCTAATCGCATAACCTCAAAACTATCTCATCACATACTTATATATATATACACACATACATCATGTAACACCCAACTGTCATTGGTTAGGCAATATAAGAAACAAGCATTTTTCTAAACAATGTACTTTGGGACAGTTCCCAGAAATATTGATCTGGTTAAAGGCAAGAGAGACTAATGAATTTCAGCCCATATGGCCTGCTAATGAGGGTCTTACAGAGGCTGGAACACCTATTGATTAACCTGTTTAATATCTTAAAACCAGTGCCTCAACATGAGTAGTGCCTACCCCACTGCCTACCCCCCAGAGAATAATGCTATTGTTTGTTTTGCACATGGCAGGAGGAAGTCTCTGCTGATTCCCTAGATGACAAAGGTGCAGCAAGGGCTCTCTCTCTCCCTCTCTGGCAATGAGAAAGCTGCCCCTCCAGCCAGTAGGTCCTTCCCAAGTCCTGCAGGTAACTGTCAGTCAGACGGGGTGTGAGGTATGATAATTCCATCTGCGCCATTCGGATTGTCAGCTGCGTTGTTCTGCTCAGTGTGCTATGGATTGTGAAAAACAACCAGGACGGATGATTTTAAGTAATTGCTCTGACAGAGACTGATTACTACAGTAACAACAGTCAGTTATAGTTAAGGAGTAGCCTTGGCATATGGTTTACATTTGATGTGGGGAAGAGAGTGGGGGAGAGAAAGGGAAAAGCTTTATAATTTTACAGATTGCTTTATGTTTTCTAATGACTGAGTTTGCTTTTCCTTCACTTGATTTGGAAAATATCACCAACAGAAGCCCGAAAAAAAAAAATCTAAATATTGTTACAGATAAAGGAATTCAAAGAACATATTTAACTGCTATTAAGATAAATCATAAAATGATTAGGATTTGTAAGACCCATAATTATTCGTTGCCACAGCATTTATTGTTCTGTGTATTGGGGTTTGTTTTCCACTTTGTGCATTTGGTGAACACCTTTATGAAACACTGGCTATTCACTGTATAAAACAATTGCATTCATTTTGAAAGATGAATCATGAAGATTCCATAGCTTACCTTCCAACTAGTCTGATATTACACTCACTGAAAATACCCTAACAAAACACGTTTGAACTCATATATCTTTAATAAAACACTGTGCATCTAATATTTAACAAAATAATATAGAGATTGTCGTAGCTTACTAACAGAATAATAATAATAAGAGAATAATAATAATCACAAATATTTCACACATAAAAGGATTGCCTTAAACTTGAAAAGAAAGACTTATTATGGAGCTTTGTAGCAACATGCAACTAACAGATTTCATTCCAGTTGGGCTTTAAATTTTTATACTATTCTTATTTTTCATTTTTTTATAATACCCAAGAAGTGGCCCATAAGATTATATACAGGGCAATGAACTAGAAAGCACCTTCAAGAATAATTGAAATGATAGTGATTTTTTTAAATAAATGGTAATATGCTCAATAAAATAATTCAATACCAGATAAATAGGAAAGTCTTAGGAATAAAAATTAGGGTAATAATTTAACACTGTGAAAAGTAAGTATGATAAAGTACATCTGAAGGACATTAATTACTTAAACGTGCGTGAGCTATTGTTGGGCACATAATGGCTGATCCATTTGCCAGCATAGTCGTGCTGCTTCTCACTATTTTAACTCATTACTTTGTAAACCTCTTCCGTGATACCTTGAGAATAAAAGGTGCTATTTTAAACCTACTCCTATTTAATATTAATTGGTGTTGAGCAAAATAATTTTCACCAATTTCTACTTAAACAAAAGAAAGTGCTGGTCTAACTAATATTTTCTAATATGTTGGCAGCAGCCGGAGGCCTAGAATTTCCAGGAGGGTTGGAAATATCATTTTAATTTCCAAATGAGTAAATGAGAAGAGCTGTGATTGAGCCCACTTGTACCATCAGGCTTCAGAAGTTATTTCCATGTACTCAGAAGTCTGAGTCTAGGGGAGTTTAGAAAAATAGAGAGCTTTTTCTTTAGTGATTTGGGTCATGACCTGCTGATGAAGAAATGCAAGTCACATTGCCAGTTGACCTTCTGGCTAGTGCAAACTATCCATACTAAATAAAATTCTCTGCTGGGAAAACTGGCAATTATTCAGGAACACTATGGCAATTGGTTCTAAATAGCACAGTTGCTTAGGATTTTTAGTTTCTAAAAATCGCTGTTCTCAAATATGCTTGTCATCTACCAAACACATCTATGCTTCAAACAAATTGGTTATAATTAATTCAAATTAAGTATCCTCCTTTACAATTCTTTGAAAATTTTTTAGCTGTGATGTGATCCTGAGATTTTTCTTTAATCCAATGAAATTTCACTTAACAAATTACAAACTTTACATATTTTTAACTTGCTGAATCCAAATCTTGATATTTTGTCCTGGACATTAAGCTTCAGTTAACACGAGACAAGGTGGAAGAAACATTCAGTGGGGTCCTGCAAAGTTCTGGATCCACAGAATCATTAGAAACAATACAGCACTATTGTTTAAAGCCGCTGGATTTTGGTACAGATTATACTATAGTAGATGGTAAAGGCAGAGTTATATATTGTAGAATGATTTAAATTTTTAGTTATATTCTGTATGTTTTTATGTTTGTTCAGGATCTTTAAATGAGACTAAAATGTTGAAATTTGGGTTACCAAAGTTTTCAAACAAATGCTGTATTTTTAATTGGTTTGCTGGTCAAATATGTAGCCTCTCATTCTGCTGGCTTTAGATGCCAATGGGATGAGCTGAACATCCAGGAGAGTCTCACTCATATCACCCACATGCCTGACATTTCAATGCTTCTCTATATAGCATCTGTTTATCTATCTATCATCTATCTATGTATCTATCTATGTATCCATGTATCTATCTATCTATCCATCCCCCTCTGTGTGTTGGGGGGAATAATATGTCTATCTCTCTGTGTCCATCTCTCTCTCTTTCTCTCTCTGGGTGTGTGTATATCAGTCTCCTGTCTCTGTCTCTCTCTTCATATGATCTTTATTCTTTCAGTAGTCTTGCTATGAATTTCTTCATGTCATGATGGCTAAATTGCCCAGAAAGAGGAAGATTTCAGTCCCTTTAAAGGTTAGACCTCAAATTGGCATGGTGCTACATCTCTATTTCCTGTTGATCAAAGCAAGCCTAAAGACAATCCCTGATTCTACAGGAGAGGAAATAGATTCTACTCTTGATGGGAGAAGCAGTCTACAGACATAGAAAGAGGAGAAATTGATGGCAGCCATCTTTAGAAACTACTCAACACCTTCTAAGAAATGATTTGTCTACATGCCCAAGGTAAAAATGTTTTGCCCAGATAAAAGGTCATCAACTTCCTAAATATCATTGATTGATCATCATGGAGAATAGTGAACTACAAAAGTATTTATTAATATAGTAAAAGTTTTGGCCCACTCATACAATATTTACCAATCATGTCGATCTATATGCCTTGATAAGTTTTTTGTTCTCAGTGTTTCAAGAAGTTTATACTTTTAAAGTGTAAAGTAAAATTTTTCACTGAAGATGATTACTAATGATGTTTCACAAGAGATCTAACTAACTAGGATAAAGAGTGTTGACCTGATGTTCTGAAAAATTAGTTTTGGTTTTAGAATCAATTTGTTTTATAACAACATATTTGTCCTTATTCTGCTCTCATTATTCAAATATGCAAGGATTAAAGTTATTCTTCTAGGTTTAGATTTTTCTTGTAGTGTCTCAGAGACTTTCCTGCAGGTTAGGTTCAAACCATTTCTAAATATATTAGTAAATAAATAAATCATTGGTTTTCAGGTTAACCTCTTAAGCAAATTTTGTTACTTCCCCAAAAGAAGGGAGCCCTGTAACAGAGTATTTCTTTGCCATCAGACAGACCCAGGTTTAAAATCCCACTTCTACCAGTTTTAAGGTATATGACCTTTAACAAGATTCTTAATAGTAAGTCATAGTTCACTCAGTTATATAAAGGGAATAAGTTCATCTACTATATAGAATTTTTGAAAGGACAGAATAGATGGTGAATTTCTTAGCTCAGTCCTGGGACACAAAACTTAGTGAATGGTAGTTTTTAATACTAAACTCTTCAGTATAGAGTTTCAAACACTATACTGAATTTAGTTGGTTTGCTTGTCAATGATATAAATATAAAATGATTGCTTTAACATTCTTAAGCCTCAATGAAATAAAATCTTTGGTTAATTTTCTTTGTCATGAGAAGCGATGTGTGCATGGGTCACTAATTTCCCAAAATGCTTCTTGAAAAGGGAATATTGTGATTTAATGTATTTAGGCAACATTACATACTCTTAACTCTTAAGTCATAATACATACGAATGAATGAAATATTGTGAATAAAATTTTCAATATCATTAATTCATTTAAAATAGCATTTTGCAAACTTTAATAAAATCTAAATGTATGATAGTCCAATTGAATCATGAGATACACACACACACACACACACACACACACACACCCCAACCCACTATGAAATTTCCACACTCATTGAGGCCTTTTCTGTTGTTGCTTTTTTTGGTTTGCTTTGGTTTCTATTTCATGGAAGAGACAGTGATATTTAAATATGAATGTTTCCCCTAAAAACTCAACCTTATACTGAATAACCAGAAAACCTTATATGTTTTAAAAGGTTTATTACAATTTGGGGCCACTATTAAGATGGTCAGTTTCTATATCCTCCCAATAAACTTGAATCCATTGTGAAAAGTTTCTTCCCTTTAGACTAAAAGGGCACAGACTAGTAAGTTTTAATAGTTGAGCTGTTTGGGGTTTTTTTTGTTTGTTTTTTGTTTTTGTCTTTTATGATCAGCTCAGCCTTATTGGTATGTCTGCTTTATGGCCCCTCTCCTCAACTGCTTTCCTGAGTCAATGAATTCAATGAAAGCAACAAAATTTCCAGGTGAATCAGATAACCAATTTGTTCAATCAATTAGGAAAACTTTATATCCTAAATAAATTCTATAAACTCTGTTTTCCTAATTCCTTATGATAAAAAGTTGTGTTATCTGAATTCCATTCTGCTTTTTTCCACCACTTATTCATTAAGTTATAAAAACCACTAGCCCTTCATAGTCTGACATCACGGTGCCTAGTAGTTGCTCTGTGGAACTGCATAGATAATGATCATTAGAAGAGTGGATGGTAGATAAACAAAACAAAACAAAAAAGTAAATGAGGAAGGGACAAAGAACAGAAGGAAAGAGGGAAGGGAAAAGAGAGGACTAAAGAGAAGAAGTGGGGGAGAAAGGACAAACTTGTAAGTTCACAGGTGTTCTGAAGAAATTTTAAGAACTGAGCACAAATTAGTTAAGAAACAAGTAGCAAACCTATGATAAAAACTGATGTGAATAAAGGCAAGGTCTACAGAATGAAAATTTTCAGACAAATAGAATATTTTTATGTTTGTTTCCTTCTCTCATTCAAAGTGTACTGTTAATATGGTCAATAACATCATGTTTTTTATATGTTGCTTAAATGAGTAACTTTATTAGTTCTATATTATTAAATATATAATTTTATATTCCAAAGCTCTTGCCAAGTAACAAAAAACAAACAAAAAGGAAATACTTTGAGTGAACAAACATTACATATTTTCTGTGCTCAGGCATCCCATGAAGATCCATTATCTTCATATCATCACTATGCCTGCTTTTTTGGACCAAATGATGCCATTACGGGGAGAGTCCTTTAACAGTTAAGTCTCAAAAATTGCGACATTTTGCTCCCAAGAGCAAACAAAACTTTTCTTTCAGTATGACAGAAGACATCAGTTTTAAGGAAATATTTGGATGAAACATTTCATCCAAGGAATCAATTTAGCTGTATAAAAAATAGCTACCCACAAATGCATGCCTCAATTGATGCTTTTTGGAGACATTTGTCTAGCACAGGTTAAGTCAGAATAAGTCAACGAGGGAGCATGTAAATTTGAATGACAAATATAGACTGCACATCTCATTTTGTTGAGATTTTTCTATAACAATAACATTTTTTTAAATTACTATACTCATGACTTCTACAGAAAAAGATATACCCTTCACAAATTTCACACATTAATATTGCAAGATTTTCTGTGAAATAAATCAAAATCAACATTAAAATATTGATTTTTTTCATAGCATAAAAGGGAACAGCATAAGAGAAAAAGATGATTTTCTCCCTCCCTCAGGTTTTTTAAAATTAATTTTCCAGAGATGGAAGCATTGTCTTTCTAAGAGAACAGGATGTTTCCTAATACTTTTAAAATGCTATAATTTAGCTAAAACAAAAAAAAAGCAAAGGGAAATGATTGAGAACTTCTCCGTGGCTCAAAGGGTGGGGTGGGGAGGAACAGAAAAATCACATAGAGCATACTAGTTATGAGTTAAGTTCTCTTAACTGATTTATTTTACCATTTTTTTGTTCAAGTAACCTATTTAAAAACGCATCCATGCATAGTGTGCCCCTATTATTAATAGTAAATGTACATTTCAACCTGTCAAGTTTTTCTAGCCCCATTTTTGCAAGGTTTTTTTTTTTTTTAAGGGAAAAAAATTTAAAAAGCAAAGGCATTTCCTAGGGCACATGCTGCCAGACACCCAGCATTTATCTTATCTCAGTTGATGACTTTCCTTTTATCCTGAAATGATTTGACAATGACTCTATGATTTCCTGTACAAATTACCCTTTGAAAGTGGCAGTGGCGCTTGGCAGCGATCTTCACTTAATTACTGAGTGGATTATTAGCATACGGCTCCCCCCCCCTTCATTTCTTTATATCTTCTAGATTGCGTTGACAGTTCCCTTTCATTGCCTGCTTTAACTCACTGAATACTAAACATTATGCAGATTGCAGCTGAGAAGTACCCGGGCTACTCCAAACCCCTAGTCTGCACCAAAACCTTTTTGATGGAGAGTAATTTACAGGTCAGAAATCAATAGTGTGTCTGGGAAGTGCATTTGTGGGTTTTCTTAATTTAGATTGGGGTGGGGTCGATCGGAGCACTCATGTTCAAAAGTGAATATTCCTCCAAAATCTTTCTGAAAAACAATTAGTTTTGTTCCTTCCTTTAATATCCTCTGTCTTTAAATAGACTAAGATCTTGAGATTCTGTTTTCTTTTTTACTCCTTACGCTGTCACCCAACTTGATGGGAGAGTGTTAAAGAATCCCTGTTTTAAAGATAAGTCTCACTCTTCATCCCTCTCTGAAGTCAGGGGGAGCGAGAAGCTGACCTCCTGGGTTGGAGTGTTATTGTTTGCCAGGGTAAGACAAATACATGCAAATGATAAATTGCAAGGATCTCTTCGGCAGGCTCAGAAGGAACCTTCTCTTCTGTCTTGGCTCCCATCTTTTGGCACAAATTTGCACATATGTCGGGCATTCTCTATCCAGATCTTTATCCTCCCCCACCCCCCAAACTGCATTCAAAGGCATCTTCCATGTTTCCCAGGCTATAGAAGGAACATGAACCCCTTCCCATTTCAGCCTTATGGTATAGTTTAGTTATTTTTTTCCTCTCCTTGGGAGAAGAATACAATACATGAGTGATTTCAGGACTTGGAGGAAGTGACACCAAAGCAATAGGAGTCAGCGCGGGTGGGGGGAACAGCTGGGTGCTGACTATGTCATCTCCATTCCAGGACTATCAACCACCAGCTTTATTCTTCTAGTGTTACATCTGCTATGAAATTTGGGTCTTCCAGGTGGCAGCCCAACATGCTGTCCAGTGCTATCAGGCCATTTAAATGCTTTGAGCTAATGCTGCATATCCATTTTCTAAACAAGTTAGCAGATACCATATGCAGCAATTAAAGTTTTATTGAGTGGTGCCTGCTTACCATACTGAATTTGGATTGGCTACCATCTGTCTCAAAGCCTGTGGTACCATCCCTGTTGCTTGAGAGAGCATTTGTAAGGATAGAAGATTTTTCTCAACTTCTGAAGAAGCTGCTCACATTATTTTTTTTTACAGTCAAGCCCACAAAAGTGGAATTTGTACAAATGAAAAATGCCAGAAAATTACAAGCTAGCATCAATTATGTGTTTTTGAGTGTCAGAGGCCATGAAACCAAGAACAACAGTCTTGGAATGTCTGCCCTGGCTATTATTAATATATAGGTCCTACTGAATATGTTATTTTTCAGAGATGCTTTCTATGAGCAACCCAACTGACCAAAAGTAGAGCTAAGCAAAGAACCTGGGAATTGTTTTGTATCTGTAAGAATTAATGCAATCTTTCTTGTTTTCTAAGAAAAATGTACATGGAACCACATGAGAAAATGAAAATATAAATTTACATTTTACTCACCCTACTAGTAATTCTCTAGGGAGACAAAGCTGTTTAGGACCAATTGGCTGAACAAAACGTTTTGAAGAAAGCATTTATTATAATATTAGTGATGCCTAAATACTAGAGCTATGATGGTTCACAAATACACTGTTAAGGTTTGATGTTTAAGAGGTATGTTTATCTTTGTACATTTGACCTTCATGAATGCTGAGACAGAAAAAAAAATTACTGTGAAAATCAGAACTTTTCAAAGTCTTAGAACAACTGCCTGAGCACTGGTGTGGTCTGACAGAGGAAGGATTAGAGAACAAATCTGTGATCAAATTTTTGGTTGCACAGATCTTAAATATATTGGTATATTTCATGAATACTTTTCCCTATTAGATATAGATGTATTACATACTGTTTACTGTTTACGTTATTTCTTTTAATCCTAACTTGGATATTCCCAATTTAAGGCTTTGAATCTTGAAAAGATCTGGCAAGTAAGAAGAAAATTATCTATAGTTTCTCAACAGGTTTCATTACATCATGTGGGGCTTTTGTTCATTGAAAGTTCCTTACTATTCATGTCCTGGTAAGCAATGTCAATTTTCATGAATGACAAGTCCATAGTACTTCCTGTCAGCTTAAGGAAGTGTGATATGTCTGAACAAAAGCACTATGAGCCAGAATACCCGTACCAGCCTCAACACTGCTACTCATCAGGTAGGAAAATCACCAGTTTATGATTCTCTTTCCTGTTTTGCAAAATGGAGTTCAAAAATCTATGTCAACTCTTTTGAGTTATTGTGACATTTAAAAGAGTCTAATAAAGTCTCTGTAAATAATCAATGAAGTATGAAATGAAAAGTAGTTTCCAAGTTCAACCAAACATCAAATCTCATATCTTTCATAGAATCTTTAAGTAACAATCCTCTGAACCATAAAAGTATTTGTACTGTGTTAAAAACAGTCTTCCTTAGTTTTAATAATCCTGGAGAAGATTTCCACAACAACCCCCAAACGTCGGCTGTTCAAAAAGTGTGTCCTATGGAATGGAATCAGCAGCATCATGTGGAAACTGTTCAGACATTCAGAATTTCAAGTCCCTCCCAGAACTGCTGAATCAGAATCAACCTTTAACAAGATCACCAGGTGGACTTAGGAACATTAAATTTTGAAATTCCCTTCTCTAAATAGTAATTGTGATTCTTAGGGAATACCTCATTTTTTATAATTAAGATATCTAATATGTGAAGATCTCTTAGTAAATTTAAAAGTTACTAGTACAACTCCTCTATCATTTTAAGAATGAAAGAGAGTAACTTCTGAGTGGAATCCATATAAATGGTGAATTACCTAAGATCAGATATCTGATTCTATCGTTTATTTGTTCAGCCATTACTGAATACCTACTGTTAATCATACACTGACACAGGCATGGAGAATTCCATTCAGAAGGAGACATAGTGCCCAGTCTCAGAATCTTGCAGGTTAGTTGAAATTTTCCCACTCCTGTTGGGTGTTCTTTCAGTCATCCCACATCTTTTTAAGGGATGTATTATCCTGCCTAGTAATTAATCTTGCCTTTGTCTTGCATTTCTTCCAGACTCACACATTGATTTATCTTCACTGCTTCTGACATTGGAATATCTCTGCTTAATGAATCTTGTGAAATCAAATGGCATTCTTTGGTTACACATATATAAGAGAAAAATGGCTCTTTGGCTACCATTGGGGGATGCCGCAGCTGATAACTCTTGTAGTGTACCCTGTTCCTTTACTCTTCAACCCATCCTTATTCCATCTTAGAATTAATACCATAAATAAGGATACCTAACATTTGTGGAGGGCTCACTATATGCAGGCACATTCCTAAATATGTTACCTGCATTATCTCATTTAATCCTCAACTATTTTGTGAGGCAAATACCCTTTTACAGATGAGTTGAGGCACAGAAAAATCAAGTAACTCGCCCTATTTAAGAGAGTGATAGAGATACATTAGAACATTAAGTAATCTGACTTTTAAAACTTATTATTGTATATAAAATCTGAAGAAGATGATTGTAACTTTTGGAATAATTTTCAATAATATAGGTTTTCTCCAGTTACATCACTATTTTTTTTTATCCTGAAACTAGCAGGTTTCCTATCAATGACAATGAGAGTTCCAGACACATTAGTTCCAAGAAGTTCTTTGAAAAGATTTAAACAAACTGATGACAATCTTAAGCTTAATTAAAGAATTTTCATTTTCCTGACTAAAAGGTCGGTAGAAGCAGAGAGGAACGGCAGTTTCAATTATTTATTGACTGCATAATGTTCTTCCTTTATGAACAGTCATTACCTAATTTTTAAAACTATAAATATCTCATAATCATTTTCTTTATTGCACAACATTGGATGAATGCCCATCCTGCTCCCTTGCATTTTCACTGTAATGGTTTCTTAGTGTATGTTCTTCTCACCTTTCCTGTTACAGATTCTCATCATTGAGTCATTTGTCTCTAAGTGGCCTAATAGTGTATTTAGATTTCAAGAGCTGTTTAGACTCTTATGAGGAGACTTGACCATCCAGTCAAAGGGTGACTCTAATCTCAAGTCTAAGAGTTTCTGTCAATCACCTCTTTGCTATTATAACCTTACTTTTACAATTGTATTTGATTGTTGCTTGGACAGATGCCAAGTCTACAGAAGAGAGCATACTCTGATGGTAGTGAGCTTCAGATCAAAGAACCTTCTTTCCTATGCTATCTGAAGGAAGCAACATACTAGTCACTTGATTTATGCCCTAAGTCCTAAAGAACACAAGCATAGACTTGAGTTCTTTGCTTTGGCTCCCTTGTATTCCATTTTTCTGATTATTAATATCCCAAGAGAATCAAAGCATAGAAGTTGCATTCAATAACTAAGTCTAATGCACAGCATAATCTTATAATGCTGAAGATATTGATGGGAAATAAGATCTAAGAGTTATCTACATCTTCAATTGTCCTATTCTCTATAACTGAAGCAATCAAGTGCTGCATATTGTATTAACAAATTCTCTCCAAGGTTGGAACATGCAAAGGCTGTGCTTAGCACTTGATATCCATTTAAAAGACACATTTATGGAAACTCACTGAAATATTTCCCACTCTGGAAAATTCCCTTGAAAACCTGGACCATTCTAAGAGGATTGTGGTTAACTATCAAAAAATCTCCTTATGACATTGTTGGACCAAAGGATGGTCTATGGTGTATGCTCCAAGGTCATATTGTATTTTGAGGTTATGTTACCTTTTTTCAACAAACTGAGGCTATCAATATGTAACCAGTAGTATCTCTACCCTTTGGCCTCTGCTTCCAGGGTTTATCACTAATTGCAGGTTTGCCCTTGGCTCCACAAATAGCTTTGTTCAGATCTCTGTTGCCAGCTTGATCTGTGGCTACACAGATCTCTCAACAATCTTCATGGCTTTGAATTTTTCTTTGCAGTTTCTGTTCACCCTCTGCAATTTCATTTTCCTTCAACAATCAGTAATATTCTAAGCTAAGGGCTAAAAAAAACACCAAAAATAATCCAAGATCAAAATCCTTCCACAATGGGAATTGACTAAAATATATAATCAATACTCCTTAGCCTAACATTAGACATTCTCCAGGATCTGGCAACCACTCCCTTTTCCAGTTGTGGTTCAAATTTCTTCCTGCCTACAAGTCTCTCTTTCAATCAATCTGAATTACTTATGCCCTATAACTAATAATAAAATAAAAATGAGTGAAACCTGAGCCTAGCAGGACAAATTAGTGGATCACTCACACTGGCCAGCAAGGTCGAGAAGTAGCTGTGCCTGTTGTCTGGTTAGAGCAAGCCCCAGGGACTAAAGAATGCACATTCTGAAGTGCCACTACCTGAATCTCTTCACATGACACCAGCTGACAAACTTGTCCATCCTCAGTCCTTTGGCTTCAATGCTTCTGACTGCATCCTGGAGGGATGTTATAATAGTAGAAACATCTAAAGGTAGGTTTGTCCCCCTTGTACATTTGTCAGATTCCTTCCAATTTAATCTTGATTTCCTTAATTTTCTTCCAAGAATCTCTTAAATGTCTTCATATAGATCTTCTCTGTGATAATAGAAAATACACTTTTCCCAGAACCCTTAATACCACACATATCCTAAAATAGGTATACATTTGAGCCATAGGATTAGATTTGTTTTTTTGGATATTCAAATCCCACTCTTATTCTCACCTGATTTGTTTTTTTCTAAGCTTTATTTGAAAACAAAATAAGTCTCCAACCTAAACTTCCCTCACTGTCTCCCATGCCCCATTAACCAGAGTAAGATCATAATGCTAGGGCAATAAAAGTATGCATTCCTGAAACTCAACATGTCCAACATGGAAGTTTTTGTTTACCGATTCCTGCTGCATCATGATAAATAAAATGATTTCCACTCCTCCAAATTGTAAGCTTATTTCCCTTTTACAAATTATATCTAATTCCTATCAGTTCTCCTTCCCAACAATCTCTTGAATTTGAATTTCTCATCACGTCTACACACCCACTATTTGCTCACCAGATACACATGAAATTTCTCTCTTAGAATACTGTAAAAGTCTTCTAACTTGCCTTCCTGATTTTACTGTCAACTCTGTCTTTTGAAATCAATCATCCACAGGACCTCTCTTGGAACTTGTCCTATAGTCAGGAATAATCACCTCCTTAAAAGTACATCCAATGCTGCCTAGAAAAGGAAGTCCCATAAGAGGTACACTCCACCAACTTCCTAGCCTCATTCTGGACTGTTTCCTGTGCTACAGAACTTAGAGGAGTCGGCCAAATGATCCCATCTCCACACCTTCTCCTTATTCTATTGTCTTCACCAAGAATGTTCTCCTCACTGGTCCTCCTGATGATTCCAACTCATCTTTCTAGATCAGGTTCAAATTTCATCTCTTTTTGGAAGTATTCCCTGATCATTTCTGATAATATTATACATTTCCCAGCTTTATATATACTTAGTCTTTTTGTAGATCTCTGATTTCCATTTATCAGACAAATGAAATGACTTAAATACAAGTCTGTCAGACTTCCTTACCAGTGGAATTTCTAAAAGAATACAAGATTTGATGTTTAGCAATAAAATAGGTCTTTCTTGGCTAATATTTAAGGCCAAGTGCACTGTAGACTGTTTACTTTCATCTGCATTAAGTGTTTCTCAGATATCTGGTCAGGTTTCAAGGTGACCTACCTGAGAAATATGCATTGCTTAGAAGAAATTTGGGGTTCCTCCAAAAAAATACAGTGTCCTTTTGCAGAGAATTTTTAAGTTTTTTTCTGCTTTTCCTCTTCTGAGTTTGGGATTCTACTTCAGTCAATAATTTCAGTAATAATCATTGTATTTAAATGATTTCATACCTTCATATGGATAAGTTCTGTAATCATTAAAACAACCCTATTAGGTTAGCATTCTTTGTACTAATTTTCATATGACAAAGCTAATAATGAATTCTCCTCCCTAGTAAATACAAAATAGTAAATGATGAATAATCAATAACGTAACTTCAAAGCCTTTGCTCCTAACCACACTGCCATGCTACTTCACTGAATCAACAATTAACTCTTAGCTCTATTGCTACTTATCTTCCTAGGTGAATGCCTCTTCTTACTTTTTCTTGATGAAATGAGACCCAGTAACATCCCAAGAACTCCTTGTAAATTATATTACACCAGATTTAGTGCACATACACATATAAGACATCAAGACACTCTACAAAAGCCAGGCAGTAATATTTGGAGTTTTGTAGACATTTGAACCATCTCACTATTCTTTAGTATCTAAGCCAATTTGAATTTATGGTCATCTTGTCACCTTATTGTTTGCTGATTATATTGGGAAAAAAAACCCCTAAGTTCTATTTGATCAGTTTTATTTGATCTGGCAGCATGAGAAAGTAGAGTACTTTAATGGCATTTCCTCTCTTAACATTTTACTATACAGAGAGATCCAAGATGGTGGATTAGAGGAAGGCTGCATTTTTTTCCCTAAGCTTAGGATTCAAGCAGTAGGAGTACTGCTCCTCAGCAAAGTGGGTAAAAGAGGGAATTTACTAAAATTTAATATCAGAAAATCAGTCTCTTAGAGACTTTGAAACTCAGGTGCATTGAACCAAGAATTGTTGGAGGCTATATATGAATTATGAATTTCTTTGAGTCATCACAAGGCAGGGAAGTTGCTTTTCTGGGAACTCCCAGGTGAAATTTCCCTGTTCAAGAATGCCCAGATAATGTTGACACCCTGCTTTAGCTCACAGCCCTAGGTTCAAACACCTAGAAGGTAGAGGAGGTGGGCTTAACCTGCTAAGCTCCAACAGAGTTGTCTCTTCTGCCATCTTCCTGTTTCCTCAGTAAATGTTTCCTGAGACTCCATTTTGTGGGGTTAGACCCAGTCTCCATCAGAGCTGGTCCCCATTGGATCCTGCTTTTCACTTATTTTCATGTCTTGTCTTATTTCTTAACTTTCTCATACGTTTAATATTTCTAATCTGACTCACTGCTCTAGTCTGGAGAAACAGTAAACTTCCTGCAGGTCCTGACAAAGAATAAGAAAAGTGTCCACTGGAGTCAAGCTGGCTGTTGCAGTGGAATGATGCTGGTTCATTGCAGAAGAGAAGCATAATACAAACACAGAGAGAAACACAGATCAGAAAGGCAAATGAATACAGCTGATCCAGAGCCTGCACAGCAAACTGGTGTTTAAAAAATATTCTGTGTTTCTCATCTGGCCAGAAGAGAGTGAATTATCTTAAGGAAGCCATGCTGGGGCTTGCTGCTGTGTGAGCTTAGAAGACTGCAATAAACACTGCCATTCTGTCCCAGCAAGCACCTATCATGTGGCCTAGGGTGCACCTAGTACAATGTGAGAAAAATGGGCACAGAGAATCCCCAGGGGGATTCAAGACAGCAACGAGAAGTGGAGTAGAACTTCCCTTTGAGATGGCAGCTAATGTGGACAGCCATAACATGTGGGGAAGCTAAATAGGTGGGCAAGACTACCCATAAGAAGTAAGACTGGGAAAGCCATAATCAGGAAAAAAAAACTGAATATGAGACCCATGGAGGCTTGGCTCCCCTGTCCTGAAAGTAGAATTCTTGAGAGGCTTCTGAAATCCAGATTTCCAGCCTCTGCCTGACCCTGGAGATATGTTGATCTACTACCTCCAGAACAGATACCACCCAACAGTAAGACCAGGTCAGACATAAGCCCAGCTGATGCAGCTCTGCTCTTAGAACTCTGCAGCATCCCCAAACTGGGAGTGCATTGATCTGATCTGTGCAGAAAAAAACCCCAATCAACCATGCTTCCCACTACCTTATACTGTGAGAAGGGAAGCTGAAAGCTCTTTCAACCGGCTTCAATATTAGACCACTCCAATTGCCAGCTCTGTGAACGACGTATGTGAATGCTAATTCACAATGGGGTTGGGGGGCACTAGGGAAGAATAGAGTTATTTTGGATTAGGTAGAGGGAGGGGAGGGATAATGGGATAGGAAGGATAGTAGAATGATTTTGACTTTATTATGTCAAATGTACATATATGATTACATGAACAGTGTGATTCTACATCATGTGCAACCAGAAGAATAAGAAATTATACTCCATTCATGTATGATGTGTCAAAATGCATTCTAGTGTCATGTATAACTAATTAGAGTAAATAAAAAATCATTTTTGATTAAAAATCTTTTCCTTCTTTCTTCTGTGTGTGTGTGTGTGTGTGTGTTCTTGCTGTGCTGTTTGTGGATATAATATCTATATAGATATATATAGATCTCTCTCTATATATCTATATAAGTATATATGTAAATATATATTTTTTTATTTTTTCTCATCTTTAACATTTTTTAAGATAGTAATTTTCCTTATTTTTTGAAAGTTAGGATTTTTTTGTTTATTTTTATTTTATTTGTTTCTCTTATTTTTCTTTTTCTCATTTCTTTTCCTACTAACAGCTAAATTCTCTTGTTCTCTCTCCCTTTACTGTTTTTTCTATTTTCCTCCTCCTACTTTATAACCATCACTTATTACATCTCTTCTGCTTTCTATCTGTCCACACTTTGAACATTCTTTTTTTTTAACTTTTGATCATATTTCTTTCCCTTTAATTAATTGTATTTTTACCATCTTTTAGAATTATTGGGTTTATATAACTCCTGTTCCCAATATTCATGCTGTTGCAGTTATTGCTCCTATTGATAGCATAGTTGACACCTGCTGTTTACCTTAGTGCCAGATCTAATATAGGACTATTTATGTTTTGTTGCCATTAGCAAATGCTGACCCCACCATTTCTGTTTTTGTGGTAATTAGTGTTGTAAATGTTATAGTAGACATTAGGTTTTTATTTTAATACTGTATATTGTTTGTTTTGGTTCTTGATGTTGTTTATTTTCACCTTTTAGGTGAGAGGCTAGGAATCCACAGGGACACTACAACTTCACAGAGTAGAGACTGTTGCCAAACTAAACTCAGCCAAGAGATAGAGCACCGTGGTCTATACACAAATTAGCCACACTCAAACTTCATACTTTAATATGAAGAATAAAAAGAATTAAAATCCCCAAACTAATAGCCAGGCCCCAGGAGTGAATAGCTGATAGTGGGGGGAGCTCAAGTTTAACTCATGGACATCAACTACCATAGCAAAAACAAAGAATTAATACAAAGATTGTGGATAACACACATACAAATCACACTAGGATATAAAAAAGGATACTGTGCCCTAAAAAGGCTCACACTACATCATGTGGAAGAGAAATTCATCTTAATAAATGTGCAACACTAAAAACAGGAATACAAGATATATGATAAAATAAAGTAATAGGATACCTCCTAAAGTTTACAATTCACCAGAAACTGACTTAAAAGATATTGAAGTAGATGAAATATCAGATAAAAAACTCAATGGATTCCAATAGAACACAGAAAAACAACTGAATACACTAACAAACTCAGTACTGGATACAAATGAGAAATTCAATAAAGAGATAGAGATTTTGAAAAAGAAACAAACAGAAATTTTGGAATGAAAGAAACAATATATCCAATTAAAAGTTCAGTTGAATAGAGTAGACCATGCTGAAGACAATCTCAGAGCTGGAAGACAAAATGCCCAGCCTCGAACATTCTGACAGCATTAAAGAAAAGAAAAGAAATGACCATGATCAGAATATACAAGAACTCTGGGATGATATTAAAAGACCAAATTTAAGAATCATTGGAATTTAAGAGGGTTATAAGAGGAAGGCTAATGGCATGGATAATCTCTTCAAGGAAATAATAATCAAAAAGTTTTCAAACCTTGAGAATGAAATGGACATCCACATACAGAAAGAAAGCAAACCCAAATAGACAAATTTTTTTTAAAAAAAGTACTTCTCCATGGTACATTATAATTAAAATCCCTAACATACAGAATAAGGATAGAATTTTAAAGCCTCAAGAGTAAAACATCATGTCACAATTTTAGACATGCCAATCAGAATTATTTCTGTTTTCTTAGTACGAATGCTAAAATTCAGGAGGCTTTGGAATGATGTGTTCCAAGTCCTGAAAGAAAATAACTGTCAAACAAGTTTGCTATATCCAGCAAAGCTATCCTTCAGAATCAAAGAAAACATAAAAACCTTGTAAGATAGGCAGAAATAAAAGAATTTATGACTACTAAGCTGACACTACAAAAATACTTTAAAAAATACTTTGCACAGAAGTAAATAAAAAGAAACTCCAGAGTATACTAATGGACAGATCTCATTGTAAGAAAAGTTAAGCAAATGAGAAACAGGATCAAATGAAACCTTAGAGATAAATTAAAATGGCAGGAATTAATAAACATCTCTTTGTGTTAATATTGGATGTAAATGGACTTAACTCTCTATTCAAAAGACATAGGTGAAGCATGAATTAAAAAACAAGATCCAATTATATGTTGTTTGCAAATTGTTGTTTTCAAGAGACTCATTTTACAGGCAAAGACAGCTATAAGCTGACAGTAAAAAAAATGTAAGTTGATATGCCATGCAAACAGAGCCTGAAAATAAGTAGGAGTAGCTACTCTTATACCCCCCAGAAATTGACTTCAAACCAAAGTTATTCAGAATAAACATAAAATGTCACTTCATACTGATAAAGTAAATAATAAATGAGAAGATATAATGATATTAAGTATATCCCAAACATTGGTGCAACAAATTACCTTAAAACAGACACTACTCAAAGATTCATTTAAGGGCCAGGGTGTGGCTCAGTGGTAGAGCGCTTGCCTAGCATGCATGAGGCACTAGGTTGGATCCTCAGCACCACATAAAAATAAACAAATAAAATAAAGGTATTGTGTTCATCTACAACTAAAAAAAAAATATTTAAAAAAAAGATTCAGGTAGACCCTAGTACAAGAATAGTGGGTGATTTCAACACAACTCTCTCATCAGACATTAATTCAGAAAGACTCTTTAGACCTAATGTGTGTGTGTGTGTGTGTGTGTGTGTGTGTATGTATCTCTCTCTCTCTCTCTCTCTCTCTCTTTCTCTCTCTCTCTCTCTCTCTCTCTCTCTCTCTCTCTATATATATATATATATATATATATATATATATACAGACACACACACATGTATCTATAGAATATAACATCCAACAACAGCCGAATACTGTTTCTTCTCAGCTGCTCATCAAACCTTCTCCAAAATAGACCATATTTTACCTCACCAAGAAGCTCTTAGCAAATTAAAAAACAAAAAATTTTTATACCATATCTGATTATAATGGAATGAAATTAAAAATTAGAAATAAATACCAAAAAATAAAAAACAACAGAAAATAATAAATACATGGAGATTAAACATTATTTTTGAATGATGAGTGGGTGATAGATAAAATTAGGGAAAAAACAAAGAAAGTTTTAGGATCAAGCAAGAATAGTGATAAAAAATACTGGAACTTCTAGAACAATATGAAGTTTAACTCTAAGAGGTAAGTATATAGTTATGAGTACCTATATAAGAAAATGAAAAAGGTCCCAAATAAACAACTTAATGATGTATCTCAAGGTCCTTGGAAAACAAGAATGAATCAAATATAAAACCAATAGAAGGAAGGAAATAACTAAAGTCAGAGCCAAAGTTAATAAAACTGAGAATAAAAAAAAAGATCAATGAAATGAAGAGGTATTTCTTTGAATAGATAAACAAGATTGACAATTCCTTAGCCAAACTAACCAAAAGAAAAAGGGAGAAGAACAAAATTATTAAAATTAGAAATGAAAAAGGAGAAATCAGCATAGTCATCACAGAAATTTAAGAGGATCATTGGGGACCATTATGAAAACTTATACTTAAATAAATTCTAAAATTAGAAGAAATTAATACATTTCTAGGCACATAGATCTGCCAAAATTGAATCAAGAGGCCATAGAAAATCTAAATATACCAATATAAGCAATGAGATAGAAGCATTAACAAGAAGTCTTCCAATAAAGAAAAAGCCCATTACCAGATGGATTCTCAGCTGAATTCTACAAGACCTTTAAAGAAAAAATGCCAGCATTCCTCGAATTATCCCATAAAATAGAAAAGGATGGAATACTTTCAAATTCATTCTATGAAACCAGTATAACCCTCATACCAAAACCAAACAAAGGCATCTCAAGGATAGAAAACTATAGACCAATATCCCTGAGGAAATTATATGCAACAATCCTTAATAAAATATCAGCAAATCATATTCAACAATATATTAACAAAATTACACATCATGTCCATTTCATTTTTACTCCAGAGATGCAAATATGTTTTAAAATATGCAAGTCAATTAATGTAATTCACCATATAAATAGAACTAAGACAAAAATTACAAAGTCACATCAATAGATGCATACAAACCTTTGAGAAAACCCTGTAATCACTAATGATTAAAAAACTGAAGAAACTAAGGATAGAAGGAATCTACTCAACATAATAAAGGCTAAAATATGAAAAACCCAAATCCAACATCACAGTGAATGGGGAAAAACTAAAATAACTTCCTTTAAAATTTGGAGCAAGATAAGTATGTCTACTCTCACCATGCTAGCCAAAGCAATTAAGCAAGAGAAGAAAATAAAAGGAATAAAAATAAAAAGAAAGAAGTTAAAATGTCACCATTTGCATATGATATGATCTTATCCTTAGAAGAGCAAAAAACTCCACCAAAAGACTTCTTGAACTAATAAGCAAATTCACCAAAGTAGCAGGTTACAAAATCAACATATAAAAAATCAATAGCTTTTCTATATATCAATAATGAATCTTCTGAGAAAGAAATTTTTAAAATTCTTTCACAATAGCCTCAATAAATAAATTAATAATAGATATATAGAGATATATAGATAGATAGATAGATAGATAGATAGATAAAATGCCTAGGCATAAATCTAACCAAAGAGGTGAGAGTTCTCTACAATGAAACTACAGAACATTGAAGAAAGAAATTGAAGAAGATACAGGAAGATGGAAAGATCTCCATGTTCCAGGATAGACAGTATTGATAAAATGGCCATACTACCAAAAGCAATACACAGATTCAATGCAATTCCCATCAAAATACCAAGGACATTCTTCATACTAGAAAAAATAGTCTTTAAATTCATTTGAAAGAATAAAGGACACAGGATAGTCAAAGCAATTCTAAGCCAAGAAAGCAATGCTGCAGACATCACAATTCCTGACTTCATATTATACTGCCAAGCTCCAGTAACAAAAAGTGAATGATGGTGGCATAAAAATAGACGCATAGACCAATAGTACTAAACAGAAGACACAGAGACAAACCCACACAGATACAGCTATCTGATCTTTGGCAGAGGTGACAAAAACATACACTAGAGAAAAGATACTCTTTTTAACAAATGGTGCTGAGAAAATTGGTTAGCCATATGTAGAAGAATGAGACTAGATCCTTATCTTTCACCGAGCACAAAGCTGAACATAAAATGGATCAAAAATATAGAAATTGGACCAGAATCTATGCAATTTGTAGAAGAAAATATAAGATCAACACTCCAACATATAGAATCAGGCAATGACCTCTCAATAGAATCCACTAAAGCTCAGAAAATAATTCCAAGAGTTTAAAAAAAATGACATCAAATTAAAAAGATTCTGCACAGCAAAGGATATAAGAATATGAAAAGAGAACATACAGAATGGGAGAAAATCTTTGCTATCTATTCTTCTGGTGAAGGACTATCAGAACTTGACACCAAAACTTAACACCAAAAACCCAAATAATCCAGTTAATAAATGAGCAAAGGTACTAAACATATACGTCTGAAAAGAAAAAATACAAATGGCCAACAAATATATGTAAAGATGTTCAAGAACATTAGCATCCATCTAAAGTACAAACAATAATAAATTCTGGAGAGGATATGGAGAAAAAGGAGCACTTTAATTGTTGGTGTGATTGTAAATTAGTACAACTACAATGGAAAATCAGCATGGAGTTTCCTCAAAAGACTAGAAAAGGAACTACCATATGAGTCAGTTGTAAAATTCCTTGGAATTTGACTTAAAGAATTAAAGTCATACTATAGTGGTATACACTATAGTGGTATAGTTTGCATAATAATGTAATAATAATGTTTACAAAAATCATTACCTTATTTCATCTAAAAATTCCTATTTTGTCACCTTTTGAATTATGTTGAAGCAAATCTTAAATATACCATTTTATTCATATATATATTTCCAAATGCATTATTTAGTCACTTAAAAATATTATCTACACCTATAAACATCAACAGTAATTCCTTATTGATATTTAATATGCAGTCAGTATTCAAACTTCATCAGAGGTTGCCTCATAAACATATGTATTTTTATTTATTAGTTGCTTTGCTCTCATTGGAAGTGAGTTAAGGTCCACAATTTTCACTGACTTGGTTTTATTCCAAAGACTCTTCTAACCCATATTTCACACTCTTTTATTTCTCCTGGAGATTTATTTTTAAAAAGATCTTTGCCTTTTGTCCTGTAAGATTTCCCTCATTTTAGAATCTGCAGATTTCATCTACATAGTGTATTTCATAGTTCCTGTAAAGTGGCAAATAAGTCTAGGGACTTGATCTGATTTTTTGATGTTTCTTTCAGGGGTGGGAATACTTTGTTTCATATTTCATAAAAGGAGAATGTTCTTATAGTTATTGTTGTTATTTATATCTTAAGTTGTCCCTTCTTGGCCCAGTGGGAACCCCTTCAAGGCTCAAGATCCCTTGTTCCACAGTTACAGTTGTCCCTGAAAGTTTCCTGTTTTCTGGTACAAGATATATCAGGCTCATCTTACAACTGTCAGTGTCCAGAGTCAGCTATTTGTTCAAGAAGGCTATTTTGAAGGGGAAACTCATATTTATAGACCACAGTCTGGGGGTCAGGAATGCTCATTGTTTTTAGGCTAAAAATTATTTCTAGATCTTTTTATAGTCAATAGTTTAAAAAATCTTGGTTTAAAACTTTTTAATTGTTCTATTGATTTATATATGTCACATATAATAGCAGAATGCTATTTATTTGCCTTTGTTTAACTTAATGTATCTTGAAAACGATTTACTGAAAATTTATTAGGATATTCTTTATTTTTAAATAAGTGCATAGTACTCTATTTTCTGGGTAAACCATGATTTATTCAACTGGTCCCAATTATTATAGACATTTAAGTCATTTCTATTGCTATTATAAATGCTATAATCAATAGTTATATATATGTATCATATATATCTAATATGTGAGTATATATATATATATATATATATATATATATAGAGAGAGAGAGAGAGAGAGAGAGAGACATATATATGGGGGTATTTTCTCCTGTATCTTTGGAATATACTTCCAGAAGTAGGATATCAGGCTGGGGATATGATAATCAATGATATATGAGTGTACCTTTTACTCTACAGCCTCATTGACAGGTTATGTTGTCAGTTTTTGGATTATTTCCTAATTGACAAGTTAGAGATAGTATCTTAGTGAAGTTTTAATTTGCATTTCTCTTATAATGAGTAGGGCTGAACATCTTTTCATGTTTTAGGATTATTCATGCTTCTGTGAACTGTGAGTTTCTAATTCTGGCCCATTTCTCCATAAAGTTTCAATTTTCTTCTTTTTTTCAGAAGATCTTATTATATTAGGACTATTAATCTTCTGACAGTAGAGTTTCATATTTTTTCTCCAAGTTGTCATTTGTCTTCATAGATTGATTAGCTTTTATTTTTATCCAATATAAAAGTTTTACATATAAAAGTTGACTGAGTGAGTTTGCATAAAATGTGTATTAGTCTTTATCCTTATTGCCTTTGGATTTCGAGTCATAGCAGAAAAGTTTAACACACTATCAGATTACAGAAGAAACCTTCATGTTTCCTTTCAGTATTTATATAAATCGTTTGCATTTGTATCTCTTAAACATAGAGAATTTAGCATAATGGATCATACAAGAATTAGATCTATCTTTATTTTCTTATATCGCTACTAGTTATCTTAACAGCAATTAATAAAATTTCATTATTTTTCTTCCTACTGGAGATTGTGCTTTATACTGACATTCCATATGTAATGTTGGAAATATTTCTGAATTTGACTACATGTTATATTAAGACATCTTTATTCATGAGACAACATTCTGTTTTAATTATAGAAGCTTCAAAATATATTTTTAAAGTCAGAGTCAGTTCCCCTTCATTACTCCTATTTTCCAGGGTTTTCCTACTTGTTCTTTCCTTTCATGCTTTTTTCAAATAAATTTAATAATCCAATTGTCTGGGCCAGTAACAAAACATGATGGAGTTTCTGAAACTGCACTGAATTCATAAATTAACTGGGAAAGAATAGACATTTTTATTGATGTTGAGACTTTAAATCCATAACCATTGATATTCATATCTGTTCTTTCAAATTTACTTTTATGCTTTCTAGTTTTCCTTATGTAGGTTTTGTACATTACTTGTTATATATTCTATTTTTTCCTTATCAGATATAGACGAATAGATAGATTTAGCAATATTTAAAGTGTTAAGAAATTTAATGGCATTTTCACTGACAGTATAAGTTCATGTGCCTCAGGGCCTCTTACTTTCTGTGTTACAGTGTTCTCTTCTGGAAAGCATGTTAACCAACCATAAATGCAATTGTTGCAGAATGCACACTGGTCAGTAACACAGTGACAAATATAAAAAATTTTTGAGGCTTAATGCCTTCCCTAGCTCTTATCAGAAGTGTCAAGATTTTTATTAGTACGAAGATAAGAAACAACATAATCTGTATGTATTTTTTCATTGTTCCTGTTTTTTTTTCATTTATTCAAATGATCATCCATTGCATGTAGAAACCCTAAATAGTCTGAATATTTTTTTAAAAAAGGAATAACTTGGAATTTGAATAACTTAAGATTGGTAATTCTGACCAAATTAATTATGACTTGACTGTTATTTCGCCAAATAAATAAAATTTTCATTTGGAGAATGTGATAATTTCCTCATGAGGTTTTATTTTGTTGTTGTTTGTTTGTTTCATTCCATACTAAACTTCTACTGCTCCTCTCCTGATTTTAGTGGCTCAAAACAATTGGCAGAGGGGCTTCCTGGAAGCAGTCCAGTGAAAACAACCTAGAGAGCTATAGTTCTTCATTTAAAATGGGCTATTTAAGTTTAATTATCCTTTGGCTGGTCCTCCAGATGCCACATTCATTCATCAGTACCACAGAGAGAGTACAACAAAATAAAGCTTTTTTTTTTTCCTTCTTCTTCTTAAGGATTTATTTCTAAACTTATCTTTTTCAGTAAAAAAATATGTTGATTCTATGTCATGGTAGACTTTTCTCATTGTTCCCAATTCTTGATCATCCTAGCATCCACATTTCCTATCTTGGGCCTCAATGTAAGTAGAATGAACTTTCTTACCCTTGTCTTTGCATTGACTCATGTGACTTCCTGTAGTTTGTAGCATGTGAAAGAAATGACAAAATACCGTTTCTGTACAAAGTTGGAATTTTAAAAGTCTCTTCTTTTCCCTTTTGCCATGTTGCATCCATGAGAAGTAAGGGTCAAGGTCATGTCATTACCATGAGATTGTACCCTGGCTAACACTTGGTACAAGGAGAATAAGAGCCATAAAGGGGAGATCCCCAGCTGGATTGCAGTAAGGGGTTGAGCTGCCTTCACTGTCCCAGTGTGAACACAGTCTCATACCCAAGCCCAAAGAACATCAGAAGGGCTCCATTTACCCCCAGATTTGCAACGTTATAAAATGATTTTTAAGTTACTGAATTTGGGGGTTGTTACACAGCAGTAATTGATTGACTCAGAACCACTCAAATGCCCAATCTAGGTCCTGACTTCATGTTTTGGTCTTCTTTTTCTCTTTCACTCTCCAAATCTTATCAATCATTAAATGTTGATTTGACCACTATAAAGTTTCTTCCATGTCCTCTTCCTTTCCATTTTCTCTAACCCTACTAATTCACACTATATCATCACCAAATTTGCAGTATTATACTAACCTTCAAACTAGCCTTCAATTTCCTTCCCCTCCAATTCATCTTTCTCCCTGACATGAAAATGATGTTTTGTATGCTTTGTTCTCCATATTATAGATCTTGCCATGTTTAGTCTTTGCTTGGAAAATTTAGATTAATGTCTGAAAAATCATAGCCATTTTTTCCTCATTTTCCTCATCATGGCTCATAGCCACAAGTTTTTCTACTGAGCCCCAAAAAGGGTCTTAACATGACTATTCCCAGCAGCTACTGCTATCAGTACTAATTGTCTCTTTCCTACACTAGAGGTAGATGATTCATCATCAGAATTTACTTCCACCAGCAAAGGCAGAGTATGACCCCAAACTATTTATCCCACCTTACCTTCTATGATTCTTTCCATGTCCCATTAATCTCATTGCGCTGACTTCACTTTCTTCAAACAAGCTGTTGCTCTCCACAATAATGCTCATGATGTTTTCTCTTTCAGATACACTATTCAGCTCTGCTCACATCAAAATGGAGCTAAAATATTTCACCCTCTATGGAGATCACTTTAACCTCACCCTGTACTCCTATCCCAAGGCTCCACTCCCTGAATTTCAGTAGAATTTGAGTGTCTTTTTATATCAGCAACATTGAACTTCTACCTTAGTATCTCTCTCCCCTGCTAGTCCTTCATTTAAAAATAGAAAACTTATCGTACTAACCAGGCCTCCCATGGTACATAGCATTTGATAGATAAAACCTCCAAGAGATACTTGAAAGTTGTGTTCAATGTCTAAGCTGGAAATTATAGCTCCTACCTGTAATTCTAGCACCTCAGGAGGCTGAGGCAGGAGGATCACAAGTTCAAAGCCAGACTCAGCAACTTAGCAAGTTTCCAGCAACTTAATAAGACCCCATCTCTAAATAAAATATATAAGGGATGGAGATGTGTTTCAGTGGTTAAGTGCCACTGGGTTAAATTTCTAGTACCAAAAAAAATAAATAAAAAGGACAGAAGCAATGTGCAATATGTTCCTTCTAACTATGATCGAGAAGAGGATTTTAGTGTATCTTTTATTAAAAATGCTTTTCAATTGAAAATTATTTAGAAATCAGAGACTTGATGAAGCTCCAGGGATACTATCACGGAGTAGTATAATTTGTAAAATTAAATGAGGTTTCAAGGTAGATTTTACACATGCTAATTAATACCATTTAAAGAATGCCTGATTTAATGAGACACTATTGCACATAAAAGTGTTTGAACAAATTGGAGCAACAGAAAATTGATACCAAAAAAAAATGTGAATGCAATTATCATTTGACCATGCTTATCCAAAAGCCATATGTACTCAACAGTTTATTTATGCAATAGAATAAAGAAAATAATTTTCAGCTTTTGAATCAGTATAATCACTTCCAGCAAATATAGGCATTGCAATAACAAATTAAATTTATGAAAGAAAAAAAATAGGTGTATCATTTATTAGGTTAAATAGAACATAAAATAAGCTCACTACTTAATAGACACATGATTCTGTATATGCTATTTATACCACAAGTATCAGTAAAGTTTAGAAATAGCAAAATGTATCACCTACTCAGTTAATACAATCCATGCTTTAGAAGACTGAGTGATCATGCTCAACAAGGCTCATGTTTTCCATGTCACTGCCCAACCCTGACAAAATGACCCTATTCCTTAGTTCAAGGGTTCAGGGGCCTGCTTTTCATCTCAATTGACAAATTGTAAGATAAAGTGGTTTCTTTTAGAGGATTTGTCAATCAAACTTGAAGTCCTGAGTCCATTGGGAGCTTGAGAATTCAGATGATAAGAGCAGAACCAAGGGAATCAGAGAGTCTGGACTACATTTCTAAGCACCACTGCTCCTGGGAAGGTGGGAAAAGAGGAAAAGTCATAAATATAGTCACCTATTGTGATCACCTCCTTGTTTATGATCATTCACATTTCTTCTTCCTTGCTTAAAAATCAAGGGGAAATTTCTACCAATAGGTTCTAAAAAAATGTTTTTGAAAATAGGATGCACAGGGCTTGGAGTTTAGCTCCATGGTAGAGCACTTGCCTAGCATGAGTGAAGCCCTGGATTCAATCCTCAGCACCAAAGTAATAAACAACAGAAACAAAGTAAGGTGTACAAACAACCGGCAATATCAGGGAAAGCAAACATTAAAGCTTTCTGTTATGTATATTTTATCTTGACCTCTTTAATCCAAACATTTTATTTTCATATGTTTGTAATAAATATGTATACATAGTCCCTCCTTATCTATGTATAAATATACATAGTCCCTCTCTCTTATCTGTGGCTTTACTTTTCATGGTTTCAGTTACCTGCAGTCAAGGACTGTATAAAGTGGAAAATTCCAAAAGTACAGAATTCATAAATATTAAATTACATTTGAAAATAAATAAATAAATAAATAAATGGCATACTGAGCAACACCATGGCATCTTGCTCTGTCCCACTCCATCTCATCCAGTACTTGAATCAAGATGTCCTTTCCATGCTGTACACACTACTCACTAGTCACTTGGCAATCACCTCAGTTATCAGATATGCTGTTGCAGCATCACCGTGGCTGTTTTCAAGTCACTCTTATTTTACTTAATAATATCTCCAAAGCACGAGAGTAGTGATGGTGGCAATTTAGATTTGCCAAAGAGAAGATGCAAAGTACTTCCTTTAAGTGAAAAGGTGAGCATTCTCAATAATAAAAGGGAACAAACAGCATGCCTAAGTTGCTGAGATCTACTGTTCAGATGAATAGGAAAATCATAGCATGTATGGGGTTTGGTACTGTCCATGGAATCAGGTGGACACTGGAGGTCCTACAATGTGGATGAAGGAGACTACTGCAATTTATCACGATAATATGTGTACTTTTTTCTAAACATATAAACATGGTAGGGTATGAAATTAGTGAATATTTTTATATTTGAAATGTGATCCCAACCATTTGAAACAAGTTCACAATTTAAACAAGTTGGGTACAGATATATAAATAGATAAATACATGGATGGATAGATGTTATTTACATGGGTTTTAAATCTCAAAATAAGAAAAAAAATGTTTTACTATATTCCACATGTGGTCATCACTGAGCCCCACTCCTGATACCTCTCCTTAGTCCTTTGACTCAGAAGACCAACTGTTCATCAGCTATGTAAGACTTCTGCAGGAAAATATGGATCATGACTCTTGCACTTGTTTCTAAAATGTATTGTAGTGTACTAGAGTTTCAGGATGTGCACATACATTGATTTAAAGGTCATATTTAGCATTAACTAACCAGATCGTCACAAAAAAATGGACAAGTTTTTTTTTTCCTGAAAATAAAAGCACAAACAAGAAACTGGTAGAGTTAATAATCTTCCTGTCCCCGGCATTATCAAACTATCTGCTGGATAGTAAGGTAGAGATAATGTCGATTCAACCACATATTACAAGAAAAGAGCTACCGATTCAAAATTATTGACAGGACTATTTAATATAGCCAAAAAATATCATTAATGAGGAACTGTGTACTATTTATATTGCACCCTGAGATATTATGTATCTTTTTCAACCTAACTATATTCTTTTCTAATTTATAAAGGATATGTTTCAAAATGTACACAATTATATTTACATTTATAAATGACTAAATTGCATCATCTTATACATTAATATTTATTAATGCATAGTAAAACTTCAATAGATAAGAATAAATAATTTTAAAATAGCTATTACAACTCTAGAGAAAATAGCAAAAACTTGTTTTAATATTCCTTAAGAGCTGTTAAACAATTAGTTACCTTCACAAACCCTATAAAGATGTAATTGGTAAAACGTCCTAGTTAGAAGGGGAGATAATTTTTAAAGCCAAATGCATAATTATTTCTCCTATTAATTGATTCTTATTGAACTCTTTGAGGAGAGGAGATTCTTCTCTGACTTGCTCCTAACAATCATGTGAACTGAAGAGTCCTGCTTAAAAAGTCCTTGAAGTTTATCCACTAAGTCCTGTACTTTCACTTTCTAAATTAGTCCTTAATTCAAAAAGAAGAAGCAACTTGTGGAATTCCCACAGTAACTTAGGAGCAGAACCTGTTCTACAACACATGGAAAATTATGGGTAAGTTGTTCTTAATGTTTGTGGTTTATACACATATTTATATACTTCACCTCATTGGATAAGTCTCTGAGATAGGTAATCATTATTGCATTCATTGTACTGGAAGCAAACTAAATTGACTAGCCTAAAATCACATATCTGATTAAGGGTAGACATGTGTTTACTGGAACCTGGGTCTTCAGATTTGACCTGCATCCTTTTCACTGTTCTTTTGATTTGGGCTTGAATGATGCATATTTACCTTTGCCATTCAGTTGTTCAGTGAGGTTGAGTAATTCCTTCAGCTGAATTGCTCATATGCATTGAACTCTACAAACAACATATTAATACTGACAGATATTAAATATGAGTATAATTCCTGACCTCTAAAAACTGATAGTTAAGTGTTGAGAGTAAAAACATAATTAAGTTAATTTTTAAATATTAAAATTTTATATATTATGAAAATTATATATCTTTTATATTAAGAAATGTTTAAAACTAAAATTAAAAACCAGTATTGTATTTTGTTGACAGATTGCAAGCAATTACTTTTAATTTTCCATACTACATGAACAGAAATTATAAAGATTTGACCCTTTCTTTCTTCACAAGAAATTAATAAAAACTAAAAGGATATCAGATTTTGTCCTTCTTGAAAAAAAAAAATTTCAAGACTGTGAGCTTTTACTAGTATATATTTAACTTTGTAAAAGATAGTGATACCATGATGTTATTTTTGAGTAAGTGAAAAACAATTGGCACCAAAAATGAAATGAATTTGAAAACTGAGCTATTAAAGTATAGAATTTTGCCAACAAAATCAATGTTTTCTTATTTAAAAGACAATTTGTGAATAACTCATTCTATTTAAACAAATTCTAATTTTTGTTTTCTGTAGTAAAGGAAGTATTTGTTCAACAAACTAGCTAAAAGACAGGATAAAAACCTCAATAATATTCCCAAATGTATATACTTTCTAGACACTATTTGGGTTACTAAATCCTTTGTGGCCCACCCCAAAATAAGTCCTGCATGGTCATAAATCATTTCCATTTGAGTGAAGGTATTTTTTACCCTTACACATAGCCACATCACTCTAGTGGGAAACTTTCCATAATGTTTCCAGTGTGTGGTGTTATTCTGGGTCGTATGTGTATATAACATGGGGCATGAAGTGCAGTTAGGAAAAATGAAAAGATGACATTCTCTTATATCAACAACTTTTTCTCAAAGTACTGGCAATTAGTGCCAAAGATTACATCAGCTTTGTAAAATTCAGACAGTTCAAGAAAAGCACAATATACAATGAGCCACATCACTGAAAGAGTCAGTCATAAGTTAGAGCAGTTAATTCTTCGTGATTTAAAATCTGAGTGTTATTTAGTGGAACAAACCTGATTTTTTTGGCTTCCTTCTTTATTTAAAAAAATGGGGTTACTTTGCTGCTTATTAGCACCTAATGGAGAAATGGAGAAAGAAAAGTAAAGGAAGCAAAATTCCTAACACTAAAACTGTCTATAACCAATTCTCATTAAAAAGCTGTGTAAGAAAAGATACTAAAATATTATGCTAAACTGAGAATTGTGGTTTAGCTCTCTTTTTTTTTATTTGGTGTCTTGGGCTCTTCTTTTTTTTCCAATCTTTTTAAAAAATTAATTTATTTATTTTAATTAGGTATATGTGACAGCAGTATGCATTTTGATTCATTGTACACAATTGCAACACAACTTTTCATTTCTCTAGTTGTACACAATGTAGCATCACACCATATTAATGTGCAGTCATATCTGTACCTATTATGTTCATCTCTTTCCACCATATTTCCTGTCCCCATACCTTTCCCTCTCTTTGCCACATCAATACTCCTTGATTTTTCCCATGCCCACCCATTATGGCTCAGCATCCACTTATCAGAGAGAACATTCAATCTTTGGTTTTTTGGGGATTGGCTTAATTCTCTCAGCATGATATTCTCCAACTCCATCCATTTACTTGCATTTGCCATGATTTTATTCACTTTTATTGCTGAGTAATATTCCATTGTGTATATATGCTACGTTTTCTTTATCCATTCATCTACTCAAGAGCATCTAGGTTGGTTCCACAGTTTAGCTATTGTGAATTGTGCTGCTATGAACATTGATGGGGCTGTATTTCTATACTATGCTGATTTTAAGTCCTTTGAGTATAGACCAAGGAGTGAGACAGCTGGGTCAAATGATGGTTCCATTCCAAATTTTGTAAGGAATCTCCATACTGCAATTTGCAGTCCCACCAGCAATGTATGAGCGTGCCTTTCCCCCCATATCCTCGACAACATGTATTGTTGTCTGTATTCTTAATGACTGCCATTCTAACTGGCATGAGACGAAATCTTAGAGTAGTTTTGATTTGCATTTCTCTAATTACTAGAGATGTTGAACATTTTTTCCTATATTTGTCCATCAAATGTATATCTTCTTCTGAGAAGTGTCTGTTCTGCTCCTTAGCCTATTTATTGATTGGGTTATATGTTTTTTTGGTGGTAAGTTTTTTGAGTTCTTTATATATCCTGGAGATCAGTGCTCTATCTGACATGTGTGTGACAAAAATTAGCTCCCAAATATAAGCTCTCTGTTCACCTCATTGATTATTTCTTTTGCTGAGAATAAGATTTTTAGTTTGAGTCTATCCCATTAATTCTTGATTTTATTTTTGGCACCTTTGTCTAGTATGAGATAACTATATTTATGTGGGTTTGTCTCTGAGTCTCCTATTCTTTCCCATTGGCTACATGTCTATTTTGATGCCAATACCATGCCATTTTTGTAAAGGTAAATGAGAACTCTGATACCACTTATCAAAATCTCTGGGACACTATGAAGGCAGGGCTAAGAGGAAAGTTCATTGCAATAAATTCATTTATTAAAAGAAGAAGAAGTCAACAAATAAATGACCTAACATTACATCTCAAAGCTCTAGAAAAAGATGAACAAACCCAACCCCAAAAGTAGTAGAATATAGGAAATAATTAAAATCAGGGTGGAAATGGAATTGAAACAAAAGATACGATTCAAAAAATTGAAAAAACAAAAAGCTGGTTATTTGAAAAAAAAATAAATAAAATTGACAAACCCTCAGTGACCCTAATGAAAAGAAGGAGGACAAAAACACAAATTACTAAAATTTGTGATGAGAAAGATCAAAACACACACTATTGAAATACAGAAAACAATTAGAAACTATTTTGGAAACTTATACTCCAGTGAAATAAAAAACCTTGAAGACACTGACAAATTTCTAGAGGCATATGATCAACCCAAACTAAATCAAGAGGACATAAACAATTTAAACAGGTCAGTTTCAAGCAAGGAAATAGAAGATACCATCAAAAGTCTACCAACTAACAAAAGCCAAGGAACAAAGGAATTCACAGCTGAGTTCTAAAAGACCTACAAAGAAAAATTAATACCAATACTCCTCAAATTATTCCATAAAATAGAAAAGGAAGGAACACTTCCACACCCATTCTACAAAGCTAGTATCATCCCGGTACCAAAAGTAGGCAGAGACACATCAAGAAAAGATAATTTCAGAACCAATATCCCTGATGAACAGTGATGCAAAAATTCTCAATAAAATACTGGCAAATTGCATACAAAAACATATTTAAAAAATAGTACACCATGATCAAATGGAGTTCATTCTGCATATGCAAAGTTGGTTCAACATACAGAAATCAATAAATATAATTCATCACATCAATAGACTTAAAGATAACAATACCATATGATTATATCAATCGATGAAGAGAATGCATTTGACAAAATACAGCACCCTTTCATGTTCAAAACACTAGAAAATCTAGGGATAGTAGTAACATACCTCAACATTGTCAAAGCTATCTATGCTAAGCCCAAGGTCAACATCATTCTAAATGGAGAAAAACTGGAAGCATTCCCTCTAAAAACTGGAACAAGACAGGGATGCCCTCTTTCACCACTTTTATTCAACATGGTCCTTGAAACTCTAGCCAAGGCAATTAGAAAGACAAAAGAAATTAAAAGGATACAAATAGGAAAAGAAGAACTCAAACTATCATTATTTGCTGACTACATGATTCTATACTTAGAGGATCCAAAAAACTCCACCATAAAACTTCTAGAATGAATTGATGATTCAGCAAAGTAGCAGGGTATAAAATCAATACCCATAAATCAAATGCATCTCCATACATCAGTGATGAATTCTCTGAAAAAAAATTAGGAAAAATACCCCATTCACAATAGTTTCAAAAAAATACTTGAGAATCAACTTTAAAAAGAGATGAAAGACCTCTACAATGAAAACTACAAAACAGAAATTGGAGAAGACTTTAGGAGCTGGAAAGATCTCCCATGCTCTCAGATAGGCAAAATTAATATTGTCAAAATGGTCATACTACCCAAGGTGCAATTCAGATTCAATGCGATTTTAATTAAAATCCCATCATCATTCATTATAGAAACAGAAAAGGCAATCATGAAATTCATTTGGAAAAAAATAAGAGACCCAGAATAGCCAAAGCAATCTTTAGCAAGAAGAGTGAAGCAGGAAGCATCACAATACCAGACCTTAAACTATACTACAAAGATATAGTAAAAAAAAAAAAAAAAAAAGTTTATCTCATTATGATGTTCTTGCATTCTCATAATAGAAATAAAATTTTGTTAGTTATTCTGCGATGTGATTGTAGAGGGAAAACTTTATATTTATCACAGTGTACATGTGTGCTTGCCTCCCATACCATTGAAGTTGGTAGTATAGCTTAGAAGTCAAAAGGTGAAGATGAGAGGCCATGTTTGGGGACCAGACGAAAGCCTCTCCAATACTGAATAAAAAAATATATTTCAAGGGCAGAGTCCAGGTAACGAGGCTTGACTCCATCTCAGATGTGGAATGTAGAATTCCCATTCTGCTGGGAAGATCTCACTGCTAGGACCATCAATACCAACAGCTGCTTCTTGATAGTCTCATCACAACTACATACAGTCAAGTAGACACAAAACCAAATGCCAAATTCTTTTGTTTTGGAGTTCTGTGAAGAGAACAACCCCTACTTCCCATCACCCTTCTTACTTTATTTTTTCTCCATAGCACTGAAGGTCATCCCTTTTGCCACCTATTTTATCTTGGTTCATAGCACATCTTCCATTGAAAAACGCAAGCTTCAGGAGACTAAAGGGTTTAGTCTTTGTAGTTACTGCTGTAAAATTTGTTTGCAGAAAAGGACTAAGAACCTAGTAATTGCTGAATAAATATTTGTGAAGTGATTTAATGATTTCTCCCATATTCCACTTCTCTGCCTGGAAGCCTAGAGTTATTTGGGCCACATTGAAACTACAAGTGTCACCAAAGTATCTTCACTGGGGTATTAGACTGCACAGATTTCACTTATGAGAACCCCTTCCCTATCTACCTCTCTCAATCTTGGTCAAGGAATATGGGAAAAGGAGATAAAAAGAAGTTAAAAATTCTACCAGAAGCCAGAAATGTCTACTTATTCACAATCTAGTATTAATTGGTTTAGCATAAAATAATTAATTATTGTAGAAGAAAATGAATCTTGACCAAAACTTGGAAGTCAGACCCAACATGGAGGCTCACAATGGTGCCCTAACTACCTCTACTGTCACTTCCAAGGCCATACTCAGGGCTGATGTCTATTTTAGGGATGCTATTTCATACTTCTGAGTGCTTTACTCCATTGAGAATGCTATTACAAAATACTTCAGACTGGGTAATTTATAAGCACCATAATTTTATTGCTCACAGTTCTGGAAGTGAGGAAATCCAAGGTGATGGCCCTAGCAGATTTGATATCTAGCAAGGGTCATTATTCATTGATGGTGACTTCTATGTGTCCACACATGGTAGGAAGAAAGGGGAGGGGAGAGGGAGGGAGGAAGGAAGAGAGGGAGGGAGGGAGGGACAGAGAGAGAGAGAGAGAAAGAGGGACTAACAACTAACTAATTCTCTCAGGCCTCTTTATAAGGACACTAATTCCATTAATCTCTACCCTCATGACCCAACCTCATCCCAAAGGCTTCATGTCAAAATACCATTACTTTGGGGTTAGTATTCATCTTATGAATTTGGGGGAGATATAAATGTTCAGACCCCAGCACCAAGCTAAAGGCAGTGCTGTCTACACCTGCTAAGGCCATGGTTACCCTTGAAAGACCCTAAAGCTGTCTCATGTCCTTGTTCTCACCCATCAGCCTGCTGCTACCACTGTCTATTAAAGTTATCAATATCACACACTGTATCAGGTGAAGCACCATGATTGACAGGAGCTGAGACTCGCCCCCATGCAAAATGAGCCAACAGGGTGGCTGCATTTTACTATTCACATTGAACAGAGATTTTGTGCGTATGAAAACAAATTGGTCAGCTGTATAGCTAAGATCTTATTGGATCCCTGTCCCCAAGTATCAAGAGCAACAAACATGGAAGGGGTTTGGTCCTCCAATGAGTCCAAGCAGCGCTTTGCTGAGTTCTCATCCCTGGGCCAAGTGTTTTGAACATGCTGTCTCATTTGATTCTCACACATTCCTCAGACTTGAGCATCACTTTCAGTTTCAGTCAAGGATACCATTTTTTAGAGAGGTTGTTTGGAGCCGGAAATTAAATACCACTTCATCTCTCGTTGCTCCTACCCTTTGCCTTCCACATTCAGGATTGACTACATCCAGTTCCCAAGTGGTAAGGCCTGTCATTCTTTCCACTTTGCAAGGGGAGAGCTGAGCCCTAAGAAGCTCAGTGACTCAGCCAGGACAACTCAGTGGGGAACAGGATAGCTGAGACCCAAATACACACCCCAATCACTTCACCGCTCAGCTTCCTAATGATTCCTCAGACAAAAAGAAGGGAACATGCACATGTATGGCATTTCAAAATTCACAAACCTTCTCACACATTAACCCACCCCATTTGTGTAAGTCCTGTCGTCATTACATTAAGCCAGAAAGGAAGGGCCTATAAAATGACTACATCAGACTTAGCAGAGTTGACAGAAAATGCAGCACAAGCAATCGTCACTGTTTTCCTCCTTCCATCTAGAATGACAGAGACTGGAAATCCTGATGGAGCAACTGAAAAACTTCCCCAATCCCTCTTTATTTGTTCTCATTTTTAGTAGACTTGTAGTTATTACTGACCAAGTCAGCTTCTGACTTCTAAATGAAATGCAACATAATTAGGAACTTCACATACACAATCTCTCCACATAAACTATACAACATTCATCTAGGCTATACCAATGGAGGTGAAGAAGTTGTCTTTGTCTTAGACTTTTCAGCTAGTATTTTCCCCAAGATTTCATGACTGTCGTTTTGATTAGGAAAATATTTTGAAAATATTCTTGATGTAGAAAGTGCCTATAATTGGAGGTGTCTGCATTCATTCTTATAATCACAGCCCTAGGATTACCTTCCTGAGAGACACCATTGGAAAGAATTCATGTTACCCTAAATTTTAAATCAAAGCTAGAGGAAAAGTTAAGAATAGTGGTCATTTCCATAATTATCTCAGCTCTACTCTAATGAGGACTTGTAGCAGCTAAAGCCCATCTGCCAAAGTATAGAGCTCTGAGTTCACATTTTTTGGTTTTTCTCATTCATGATACAAGATTGTGGCATGACCAACAGATACCACTTCACCAAATGCCTTTGGTGTCTACCTCCCACTAGTCTGGAGAGAAGAAAGTCACTCAAAAAGACAGTGCCAAGCTCATTGAAGAGATCCTTGTGACAGGAATCATGATGTGTAGTCAATCTAGGCCTCCCTGGGCAGCAACAGACTTGTAGAATATACCTAGTGGACACTGCTTGTGGGTAGAAGTCACATTGTCTCAAAAGACAGTCACAACACTGTCCAACTAAGACATCAGAAAGCAAGCAGACAGATATTGTACTTCCAAGGAGCCATATTTTAGTTTAAAATCACTCACAAAATGTCAATTGTGATATTGTTTTGAGAAGACAATGTGTCCCTTGCTTTCCTTCCCCACCCTTGCGCACTACATTTCAAGATTTTTCACTTGTAATCCCAGAGGAAACCAACCTCTCTTTACCCCCCACCCTACCCCACCCCGCCCCGTGTCGATGCATGCACTGGTCTCTAACCAGAACACACTTTTCCACTCCTCTCTCTTCCTTTAATTCATCCTGCCTGTCTTGTCTTTGAGATGATTCAGAAAGTCTTTTAAGACCATGTTTACCCATTTAAAGGAAGAGGATGGAAATTCCTTATATTCTGCATCTAATTTACTTATAGTCTATATTCTCATTACCCATTGACTTGAACTTTTCTACTAGTGCCTCTAGTTGAAGGATTATGGCAGGTTTATCTGCCCAAACTTAACATCATGCCTGCAACCTAAAGGTAATTCAACAAATGGTGAAAGGATAAATAAATAAAAGAGGAAAACTAAATGGATTATAGTACGCATCATTCTTTCCTGGGACCCAAAGACTTTTGCTAAAGCAAATAGGAAGATAAATAGGTTAACGAGCTCCATGTGGTTGAAGCAGAGATCTATCTTCTGAAGTCTAAACTCAGGTCAGTGGTCTTGAGACCTCCATGCAGTTGAAAGATCTGCACTGACACCAGGAAGCACAGTGAGAAATTAAACTGGGAAATGCAAGTTGGAGAAATAAAAGTAGGCTCATGAAGAAAGGAATGGATTAGAACCAATATGAAAACAGCTTTGGGCTCTTGACCAACAACAAAAATTCAGTGTAGTATACATTTTGCAGGTGTGTATGTGATATATATATATATATAAAATTTGGGTATACATTTATCATTGAGCTAACAGTAATTAAAATATCATATATATATATATATAGATATATATATATATAGATATATATACAGAGACACATACACACACATACACACACACATACACATATTTCATTCCATTATCAAATAATCATTTTGTGATTCCTCAAAAGTGTCCAAGGGAACTGGGTTTGTGACTTAGTGGTAGAATGCTTGCCTTGCATGTACAAGGCAATCCCCACCATGAAAATCAAAAGTGCTAAGGAGAAAGAATTTCTTTATGTTTTCAAAATAAGAATTGTTCAAATCAACTATTTTAGCAGATAAAAATCACATTGTATGTCAACCACCATGCCAACCTCTACATACACATCTTATTCAATCCTCCTGATAACTCTGTGCTATAGTGTAACTAATAGTTAGGACTTAAGTAATTTCCTGTTAGTCTTTCATTTGGAAAGTTGAGGACAGGGCATAATTCAGATCCAAGTGTGTCTTGGTGTGTCTGACCTACTTCATACTCTTAATCACTGTATTATATTATCCCTACCAAAACAAAACGGGCAGTAGGTTCACTATTTTGCTAAAATATTTAGGTGAATCAGGTAAGCATTCCCTACTTAGCAGCATAAATATTTGTGTGGGTCAGATCTCACTTATAATGAACATAAACTCTGCATTTGTACTGTTCAAGGGTAATGCTTCCTAGCCAAGAATTCTAAAACAAGGGAATAGTGGCAAAAGTTACCTTCTAGCAAATAAAAGAGATGATTCATTTTGTTTTTACTGTTGTCTTGGCTGAGAATACTGATTCATGAAAGTAAATTGATGCAAATCATACTCACACATATTAAAAACTCACAGAGCCACCTTAGGGAAAATAAAATTATAATATCTGAGATTTTTGTGAGGATATTTTCAGAAAATGAGTTTCCACTTCAATTTATGAGAAAATGAGTTTCCACTTCAATTTAGCATTTTTTTAATTTATCATTTTTTTGTAATATCCCTGTACTGGCCATTCTCTGACTAGTTTCTAGAAATATTTAAAATCTAAGGAACTGCATCTCCACATAAATATATCACACATATTGCTCAAAATGATTGTTTTTTCCTCCCGCAGAGGGTTGTTCCATGAGCTAAATATCCTCATTTGCTTCCTAAAGGTAACATTAATCAAAAGAAAAACTACATAGATATTCAAGCTCCTTAGTTTATCAGTTAAATTTAGCAACTTTCCTGAAAAATGGCTGATGTTAGATTTCCAGTTACCTGAGTTTTTTGTTTGTTTGTTTGTTTGTTTCTTATGATATAAACTTTCTGAGTTCCAACTGTTTATCAAAGAAGATCAGTGATTAGCTTTATATCTTATCATATGACCTGTCTTCTGCTTCTTTCAGCCTTTCCACAGAGCTTTAAGATGGGTTAATTTTATAGAACCATTATTGAACGCAATCAGAAGGATCCTTATGGGGAAAGGATTAATAATAATACCTCTTTCTATTTAAGTGTCAGGCCATCAAAGTCAAAAACTATCCTCATCATAGAATACAAATTGACTGCTTAAATAGCATATGCTGTCTCACGTAACTCAAAAGCTTATAAACCAAGGCTCCCCAGAGAATATTTCCCAAAACAAATAATACATTTTTTTAAACTTTATAAATCTTTGGGCCACTTTTATACAAGTACAGACATATATGATAAGCAGACATATATGATAAGCAGATGGCAAAGAGAATAAATTTACTCTCACCTAGAGAAAATTCAACAATGTTTTTTTTAAATGATGCTAAAAAGTGCCAGAGTCATAATGTTGAATATGAGGTTTTGTACAGTTCCATAGTACTACCAAAAATATTGCCTTGGTCTTAAAAGACTGTTACAACATTAGGCATTTATAATCAAATTACCTCTCTCCAATCCAAGGTCAAGATCCCAATCTGGGACATGTCTTGCCTTAGGAAGCACCTTTAACTGTTAAAGGGCTTATAGGATTCAACAAGACCAGGTCACTTCATAAGATGTTGCTCAAATGTTGATAACTCCTCATATTAAATTTAATCCTTTGGAGAAATCATCTTATAGAAACATGGTTCAGGAGACCCGTCCAGTTGCACACACCTGTAATCTCAGCAGCTCAGGAGGCTTAGGCAAGAGGATTGCAAGTTCAAAGGCAGCCTTAGCAATTGTGAGGCACTAAACAACTCAGTGAGACCCTGTCTCTAAATCAAATACAAAATAGGGCTGCATATGTGGCTCAGTGGTCTAGTTGTCCCTGAGTTAAATCCCCAGTACCTTCCTGCAACCCCCCTAAAAAAGAAACATGGTTCAAGGAAGTTCCTGAGGCACCAATAGGAAAGTTCCCTCTTGGAGAACACCTTGAGAAATCTGCTTCCAAGAGTCCCTTATGCTAAGAATAAATGTGGCCTATAGTTAATGTCCTTGTGATCTTAATTAGTTCCCAATCAATACTGGCGATACACAAAGTACTGAAAGTTGAGCCACTTACCACAAGAAAACAATAATGTATCGACCCTTGCTCCTCCAACTCTCTGGTTCAAAATTGAGCACATATTACCCTTTTGAGCCTCAAACTTCATCAAGTCTATATACATCATTCTTTAATCAAAATACAGATGTACCAACATCAAATATGCATCTCATGCATATTATAACGCTACTACATTACCTCAAAAATGCAATACTCTGACATTACCAGATAGTATTCTAAAAAATATTCTTGCCCAAACAAAACCTAACACAAACTCTATAAGCAAATGTGTGTATAGTCATGTCCTCTGCTTTGAGGCATTATTTCACCCAAAACTCTTAAGTAGTAGCATCTCATCTCCTTTGAGAGCAAGGACTTTATTTGACTGACTTGCTCATCTATACATTGTTCTAAGCAGTGTGGAGAACTGTGGATACAATGAATAAGTTCCCTGGCTTTTGGGAGCTTCTACTATTACCACTACTGCCATCAAAATGGTTCTGAAAAGGGACAGTAAAAGGACAATGCAGGAAAAGCAATAGAAATAAATCACAAAAGTCTTCTAATTTTAAATGAAGATGATAACGTGCACACCAATTTGGTTGTTCACAAGTAGGAGATTCACAAGATACTTGAATCTGTACCACTGTGCTGCCCATCTGTACAGTTCAGAAAGCCCAGCAAACTGCTGTCCTCGAGCTATCCTGCTGTGTCACATTGCTTGATGGAATGCCACTCTACCTCAAGTATTGCCTGCAAGATAGCTTGCCAGGCCATCCCACAAGTTGTCACGAAATTAATATTTCATTTCCATTATTTTGATATCTTCTTAATAGAGGTATGGTAGAAGATTTTAGGAATAGGTCACGTAGACATCTGGGCTTTTGTTAGGTTGAGCTGGTCAGATTTGAAAATTATGTACTTGCCACACATGTTACTCTAAATGAGTGCCAGTCTGAATATCTAACATTTCTAACTCAGTCAACCATACATTGAATAACTGGGAGAATAAATGAATAAATGAATGAATGAATAGATGATGTAGTCAGAGAGCCAGGGT